>NC_056741.1:1781246370-1781543870 GCF_019279795.1 Protopterus annectens | reverse complement strand
TTTTTACAGATAATTTCATTATTTCTAAATCTCTTATATTATTTAATACACCTGTACCTCAAAGTGTTAAAAAGGTTAAGCTTCCCTTGTTATGGTCCATTCTAGCAGTGGCTAAAAAATAACCAGAAATTGGGTTTCAGATACACCTCCTTCGTTCAATGAATTTAAAAATGTTAGAAATATAGTGTGCCATATGGAATTAAATACAGTAAAGTCAAGAACTACTAGAAAAACATCTTATTATATTGTATGGGATAATTTACAAAACTTGTTAAAAAAATCTTAATTTCAATAGCATGGTATTTTAGTTTAATTGATCTGATTATAGTGGATGTCTTTGTAAATACTTTGGTTGTTTTGTTGAATGTTATAATCATATCTATTTTAATTACCTGTATAAAATTGTTATGATATTTCTTTTGTATGTTAAAAAACAATAAACTTGTTTTAAAAAAAAAAAAGAAAATTCATACTAATGCAAGACCTACTATTCTATTATATTTCCAAGTTTATGAGAGCAATATTTAAAAATTGTCCTTATTTTTGGGCCTTTGTCCCACTTCTATGTATGGATTTGTCCAGATTTCTTGCTCTGAGGTTGAGAGTTATGACAAATGTTTCAGGGCCATCAGTCAGCCAGAGACATTTCAAATTGTGACATACTTGTTGCACCCCACTCCCCCATGTAGTGTCTCTGGATGTGTCCAAGCAAGGCAAGGAGCAGTTATGCAGTGTAAATGTGCAGGGTGTCCCCCCATCCAAGGTAGACAAGTACTACAGCTGCTTTTCATCTGTTCTTGATTTTGCAGAATGGTCTGGTTTCTGTCATTTTAGCACTGTTGATTTATGCTTATTACTCAGAAAGTGCCTGTTGCTCTATGACCATCAGTTAAGCTTGTCTGAGATCATAACATGCAAGTAAGCTTTAATAAGCATACTGTTAAAGAATTGCCAACATTGAAAGCCTTTCTGTTGTTGCCATGCAGAGAACTAGATAATGTATAAGCTTTGGGTATTGAAATGCTTATGACAGTATTTGTAATAAAGGACAGGATTACATTATTTTAAGAAGCTCATTACACTTGGAGACTTCCAGTGATCTCCGAGGGCGACTTTACCCATAAACTAAATAGAATGCCATTCATGTGTGGTCCCATAACCTGTACAGTTATCCTTTAAGCAATGTATCTTGAACTTGTTTCATGGGGAAAACATAAGCAAAGTAAAAAATGAAAAGCAAACAAGATACAAGTAGATGGTTGTCAGGCAGCAGGTCCTTTTGGATAAGAAACATTTTTTTTACAAGTGAGGGCATCACACAGATTGCTACTTTCAGCATGTTACTTGGTACTTAATAAAGCTGAATATAAATTATAAATTAGAACTGCAGTGCAAGGAGAAGCGGTTCGAGTCAAGTGTTGCTCGTTTTTCTTGTACTTGATTTTGACTGGCATTCCAGTAATGCATTTAAAAAGTATTTTATTTTTTCATGCCTCACAACCTTTTTGTTTCCATCTATATATTAAGTAAGCTGTCATGCAGCCAATGCATTGAAATATTTTTATTCTTGTATACTTCATTTGTCTTGATTGGACTCTCATAATGAGTGTTTGGTACCCACGGCAGCATAATTAAAGTTAGTTTTTGTGGTTTTGAACATAGCTCCTCCCCTTTCTAGTTGACCACACCCCTTCTCATTGACCCCACCCATTCAGCTATCTCCTGCAGCCCCCCTTTGATTTGAAGTCAACAGCTGCCACTGGGGTGGCAAAAGACAAATATTGCAGGCTGTGCAAGAATGAAAGTTCCTATAGGACATCAGCCTTAACCAACACACTTCTCTAGTGTACTGGTTTGGGTGATATCAGTACTGCAGCTTATATGGGTGCAGTTACCATTTTAAAATATGACCAGTGCATTTCATGTTTTCATTGAGTGAGCTTAATGGCAGGAAAGTTTAGTAATAACCATAATCAGACACTTGCATACCTTAAAGTACCACAGCTTTCACAAACAAAGGAACTAAAAAAAACAAGTTTAATATAACAAAGCTTTCTAGATAAAAAACTCTTCCTCAATGTTTTCAATGTCAGTATTTAATGCAATGTCTCCCCAACTAGATTTTTATTAACAGTTTTAATAATTAAATTTAAAAACTGAACTTTGCATACTCATGACATGTTTTTCTAAAGCATTACTTTCTACTTTCCCAAGTATATCAGACAAATGTAGAACCCAAGCATAAGATGGTAATGATTTTCAAATTCTTACAGTTCTCAGATTTCTTCCTTTTCTTGTACGTAAAATTCAGATATTGTCCTACAATTTCTTTCACACTGTCAGACTAGCACAATATAGAACAATTTTGTTAGATCTTACTGGTATAAGAGTGTTGTATTTCAAACAGTCCCTTAACCTAGACTGGGAGTTTAGTTAACTTTACTAATGCTCCATTAGTATCAGCTTCAGAAAAATATGGTCTAGCTTTATCATTCCTTTCATCCATAACATTCTATTATCCAATATCCCTAAATTATAACCTCTTGTCGATCTGTTTTATACAATCTGTATCAGTCCTCAATCTCCTTGTAAAAATTTGCTGCAAATAATGCCTTCACAAATGAGGGATGCATACTCTTGCTGTGTAAATATATCTGTACTATAGATCTTGGTACCTATAGTAACCACCTCAAAAGACATTATCCAAAAATGAATATCTGTGCTTGATTTAAAGTTTAGGAAAGTAGTACTAGAATTTAGATAGCTGAAAAATTCTTCCAAGGTTTCTGAACTACCATGCCAGATCAAAAACAAAGTGTCTAATATTTTTAGAATATTCACTAATCAAAGATATGTTCTTCCTCCCTAGAATATGTATTGGCAACAGCCTTGCCCATTGTGATGATGACATTTCAAAGCATGTTCCAATTACACTGAAACTGTTAACCCACCCAAAACCTGAGACAACTGGTTTCATTGGATGGAGGGAACATCTAGTCTTATGAATTTTAGGCAAGCTCCAGATAATAGGAATAACATAACACAAGACATCCATAAATGTATCGTCTAATAAAATAGAAATTTGAAAGTTGCGTCATATAAACTCTGAACAATCCAAGACATGAAACATACTATCATTATATGTAGGTTTGTCCATAAGTATCATTATATGTATGCTTGTCCATAAGTACATCTCCTCCTTTATCAGCATGTTTATAATTATGTAATTGCTGTGATGCTGTCATTTCATCACTGGACAGATAATACTATCATAGCTATTTTGCATACATTCTGAAATGCTGTAGCAGGGGTTGACTATATGGTAAAAAACAACTTATTTAATGGAAACGCAACTAACTCTAAATGTAAGTTTTAAATTAAGCTCAAGTGCAGCTCTGCAAGTGCTTCATTGACATCTCCATAACCTATGTAGGTTTTAAAAGAATGGTCTTAATTTTATATAGCTGAAGTTAACAGACAATTTTAAAATATCTACTATTTTAGATTGGACTCATTAGTACTGTTTTCCAGTTGCCTCCTGTATTCTGAACTTGATGGGGTTTCTCTACATGCATGCTCCTTGTCCTGTCAATGCTCTGCTCTCTCATCACTACAGATAACTTCCAGAGAAAGTTGTGCTTTGGAATCTGCAGAGAGAAAGGGGATGATGCAATATCCCCATCATTATGTACCACTGTACAAGAAATATCAGAAGTTGTACTAGCAGGATAAACTGCTTAAGACTTCCGTATGCTTAGGTACAAATAATCCCAGAACATACCCATTGTAAAAGGAACCAGGCAAGGTTGCCCTTTATCTCCTCTTTTATTCATGTTAATTATGAAACCTTGCGCTAACTTTAATAAGGGATAACAATAGTATACAAGGTTATAGATTAAACCTTAATGAAACATCAAAAATCCAAATGTTTGCTGATGATGTATTAATCACCCTTGGTGGTACTAACCCCACCTTACAAGAATTGTTTAAAAAACATGGAAATATTTCAAAAAAGTTCTGGTCTCAACTTTAAACAATAAAACTGAAATTCTCCTAATTTGTTTCAAAAGTTATAATACAAGATCAGTATAAAAAATATATACCTCAATCTCAACCAAGTAACATATTTAGGTATAATTATAACAACTAATTAAAGACATGTTACACCTAAATTATAGTAAAAGTATAACAACCATAGAGACTCTAATAAGTAAATGGAACAAGATTCTATTTACAATGGATGAAAAGCTTTCTATTATAAAGATTATTTTGCTTCCAAAGATCTTATACATAATACAATCTATTTCTATTCCCCCTACAGGCTCTTTAATTTAAAAAATGAACACACTGATTAAAATCTTTGTGGCATCCGATAAAGCCTAGAATTGCATTGTCCTATCATATGTATAGCTGGGAAAATGGAGGAATATCTTTACCAAATCTAGAACTGTATTCAATTTCATCAGTTATTAAAACATCTTAGATGGAGTATTTTGCAAAATGGAAAGAAATTATATTACATTTATCCCAAAATACTTTGCAAAATGGAAAGAAATTATATTACATTTATCCCAAAATACCAAAAGTAAAGGTAATAACCATCTATCACAGTTAAATTATTTATATGGAATTTGAGAGACCACTTTTCCAATTATTTCACTCAAATGTTTAAATCTGCTATACATTTAGGTTTAGAATCTTTGAGAATTGGTTTCTCATTTTCCCTATTGCCAATACACAATTGATAATTCTATCTACAGATTCTAATGTTGCTATTTAAGCAAAAACAATTAATGTTTTGGCATCAAATGCTAAATAAAAATGAGGCAAAATCTATTAATGCTGTTGTAGATTAATATAATCTTAACGCTTTACTTTGGTCAGATTTGCAAGTCTAGAAACTATATTCTAGATGAGCTAGTTTTAATCCCCTCAAATGCTAAGAATACCCAAACAATATTCAGTTTTATGTACTTATACAATTAGAGCAATTAAACAAGATCTAGGTGTATATTCAGATATTTATTGGAATTCATTTTCTGTAATTAACTTTCTTTTTCTGAGGTAATAGAATTGATCAGCAAGCTAGCAAAACCACTTCTTCCATGAATGGAGAAATTTTCACATGGAGATTTTTACATAAATCTTTTGCAAGCCACAGAAAATGACTAAGATAACAAAACAAAATATTGCTTGCTGGAGATATCATGCAGAAACAAACGCTGATTGGAACCATATATTTTATGACTGTGCACTATTAAAGAAATTTTGGGAAGAAGTTTAGGCAACTTTTACAGACAATTTACAAAATCACTTTTATTACTCAATACACCTGTTCCAGACTGTATAAATAAAAACAAATATTCTTTGCTCTGGTCTATACTGTCCATTGCCAGGAAAACAATTACAAAAAACTGGAATTCCTCATCTGTTCCCTCATCTAAAAAGTTAAAAGGTCTTCTCTTGAAAATATCCACGTTAGAAATGTTAAGTATCAAATCTAAATCTAAGAGGAATACAAATTTATATTACAAATGGGAAAATTACATGAATTATTAAAGAACTGGATAAATGATTAATGCAGTAATTTTTTATCCTTTATCTTTATTTTTCTTTTGCAAAAATTAACTTAATTGATCTTATTTGATATATAGAGATCATTGTATATAGGTTACTGTGTTATTGTATTAATATTTTCTTTAAATATTGTACTTTAAAAATTTAACTTATTCAATCTTTTTCAAAATATCAGTTCATTACATTGTTTTCAATAAAGCAGTTGAAAAAAAATACTTCTGTATGCTTGTTGCTACATCTACTACCACCAAAGATGCAGGAGTAAAACCTTTCTGATGTGAAATTGTCTTCTTAACTGCCGGAACTGGGGATGGACCAAATCACAAAGACTGTACATTGAGGAACCACCCTCTAGTACACCAACGGTTAGTCTTTATGTTCCCATTGGTGGATGCATTTTTTTTTTTAATCTGGTTTTGGCCAAGAAAAAATGTCCATTCTTAAAATCATTCAAGTCAAATAAATTTTCTTGACAGTTGTGTTCTCATATTTAGTCAATGAATCAAGGGTGCCCATGAAGAAAGATGAAATAGACAAGTCCTTATAAAAATCAACTTTAATCTAAACTAACTATATTAGAAGTAGTGAATATAGTAGGAGATCAAACTGGAACAGAGATCTTAAGAAAGTGTAAGAGCAAACTACAAAGGAAAAAAAAATAGGAATTACAGGGAATACACACAAAGGAGAAATGATTATGTTTAAAAGCAAGGACTTAAATGAGCTACACAATATTTGAAAATGATTGGGTAGATAAGAGGTGTGTTTGCAACTGGGAGTGTCAGTATGTTTTGAGATGCAATATGCTTGCAACTAGGATTGTGTTAGTGTGGTTCATTTTCATTTATATAAAATGTATGATTACAGGAATTGAATTTATGTAATGTTGCTTAGGTTATATGATGTATAGCATAATTTTGAAGTATAATGTTTGTTAATTTAATATAATTTGATTACTTTTGTATAAATGTAAATTTGCCTATGTTAATTCAATACAATTTGATTACTTTTGTATGAATATAAATTTGCCTATGTCAAGTGATTATTCAATAATGTTGTTTAAAAAACCCACAACTTCTCCAACCACATTATCTCTGACATCAGTCTTTCAATGTCAGAGAAAGATTCGTTCATTAAAGCCATACAACAGCTCAATTTTAAATTAAGCTCATGTAATTTCTGAGAGAAGTCTGGGCAAGTCTTCCCATACATGGTCATTTTTGTAATCCAAAGTCCTCTTCTCACAATATTCATTACTAAATATATTTGTTAGAGAAATATGTATTAATGTGTGCATTAGCAATATGCTTAGTGCATTTAGTGCTTGAAAAGGGTTAACACATTTATTCTATTTCATACTGCATAAATCTGTACAAACTGCAGTTGCCTTCTGACCTTGTACTGTTAGCTAAAATCTTGCTTGTGCCTTGGAAATTTACTGAGAAGCAGGTGATTTCTGCTTGCGTTAGGAAAATAATGAATAGAACAAGACTACTTGTATGAAACTTAGATAAGAAGTTCCGCTGTGCCATGAGAAAATACACAGCTGTAGAAGTTATAGATAATTAGTACAAAGCCTGCTTGAAAATATGAACTGCAATCAGCAGTATTAGAAGAGTACCTTGAAATGTAACACTGTACAATAGACACTTGTAAATGGATTAATAGTCACCAAGGCCAGGTTGTTTTTTCTGAAAAATTTAAATTACTCATGTCAGCAGAAAATCTGAGTAACATCTGCTGTAGAACAATACTGAAAGTTGTGTTTGATTATGTCAGCTTAGAAGGCCATGTCTTGTAAAATAGTATAAGAATGAACATACTTCCTGTTCGTAGTTAGACAAATCCTTGTATTTGCATGTTTTTGTCTCCTTGCTGCAAGTAAAAGTGCCTTAACTGACCCTTACGTGCATTGGTCTTTGAAGTTTTTTCCTTTGACAGATTGGTCCTTCGGACCAAAAACCTTCACTTTGCCTTGAATCAGACAGGCCAGGTGGCTTGAAACCATACGGGGAAGAAACCACATCGGTTCTTATTTGAAACGTCCTCCGGCTGAATTGTCGTACAAAAGAGGCCAGCCACTTTCTGATCTGCGACTGAAGGATGGGTTTACTCGAACCAGGTGATCCAATCATGAAGGCTCAGGTAAGGTGAATCTACCTTCTTTTTTCTGTTTTAGATCAGGGACTAGATTTGTATTTGTTCTGTTAGAAACAAAAGTCAGGGACAGAAAGATTACGGTCTTGTCATAGATCAGGGAAACAGAGCAGGTAAGCAGTCATTCTGAAGAGACTATAAAAACATCCATAGTACCCCATTAAAAATAAGGTGTTACATAACGATTTAAAGGGTAGAACAAAATGGGTAATAATTGTACAAAAAGGTCCCAAAATCTGCTGTTAACTGACGCAAAATACATGCAGTCACAGTGTGCTGATAATATTAAATACTACTCAAAATGGGTTAAAGTATGAATTTGATGGTAAATTAGAAAAATCCTTGCTTGTCAAACTTGTCAGACAGCTTAAAACTGATTCTAAAGGTCGGGTAAAACATTAGGAATTCCTCAGGCACACAGGTGGATTGAGGAAGTAAACCGAAGTGAACAAAAGAATAATTCAAAAGCAATGTTTTTAGATGAGGACAATAACTTAGTAATAGCATCAGCCCCACCGCCTCCCTTAACAGAATACGAGGCAAGTGAACAAGTTAGCCCACCCCTGCAATATCCTGCTATCACTCTAAGTAGACACTACAAAAGCAACACCGTTTATTATATATCCCGTCGAGACCAGGTATCGAACACGGGCAGGAAACTCAAAAGGGGACAGAGTTATATCAAATGGGTAGAAATTCACGATTTATGAAGAAATATGCCCACTTATAGAAGTGCCTAATCCTCAGGCAGGGCAAGACTGTTCTAGTGCATAGACCCTGGACTCCTGAATATATCCAGAAAGCCACTGAGGGAATTCTCCATCCAAAAGTTAATTTTAGAAAGTTCTTAGAAGATTTGCAAGGAATGAGGTTAAGTTATAAATTTAAACAGAGAAGAGGTAGAAAAAGTAGTCAGACAAATTGGGGGACCAGATTGGCACATGATTAGTGGCGACTGGAATCCCCATGATATTGCGCTCAGGCCCCTCCCACATAGCAGTGCAGAGTTAGACAGAGTGAAAGGTCTTACAGACCGAATCTCTGAGAAATGGAAGCCTAGGGCGGACTGAACTTGCATTAATCAATGCATCCAACAGGAAGGTGAAGCTATTGACAGATATTATGTCAGACTATTAGAATGTTTTAATAACCATTGTGGAATGCAGGTTCCTGAAGATCAGACACGATTCTCCATATGAGCAGCAGTTAAAGAATGCATTTTTGAAAGGCAGTATTGCACCCATCAGCAGCTTTATTACAAAGCACATGGTAGATCATACAAGCAGATTAGTCATTACTTGAACATGCTAGGCATGCCGAAAGGCATTTTAATAGCAAAAAGAAAAAGAAAGCCCAAGTATTTTCTGTAGAAGATGGAGCAGAAGTAAATGTAGTACAGTCCAGGAAAAAGGGCAAGAGAAATGCCCAGGGAAATGAACAATCTGATCAACGATCAAAGGACTTTGAAGGGCGAAAGAAAAGGGGTGAATGTTTTAAATGCGGTAAGAAGGGACACTTGGCAAGGGATTGCAGGAAAAACAAGAAGGCAACCACGGAAGATAAGGAGGGTGAGGACCGACTATATGATAGTCCGGAATCACTAGAAGGGGATATTGGAGAAAGTACAAATGAGTATGTGATAGAGTAGAGAATGTGACAGAAGAAATAGAGGAAGTGCAAGAAGTCACGGATAGTGAAGAAAATGAAATATTGAATTTGGCTTCATTGAGCTTAGAGCTCTATTTAGCAGACACAAAACCAGAAATTACACTCCTGGTAGAAGGGAGGGAAGTCAGATTCTTGTGTGACTCTGGCATCACGGACCCTGGTACATCCCTCCAAACTGCCAGAAAATCCCTCCAAACTGCCAGAGAATTCAGAGTCACCTGATTACATATTAGTGAAAGTAGCTAATGTAGCTAATGGACAGCTGTATCAAGAGCCCCTCTCCCATAATATTGTGATAACTGATCCTGTTTCAGGATTGACCCAGAAAAGTAAAATTGTTGTATCTGCAAAATGCCCAGTAAACCTCTTGGGCAGAGACCTTATGCAGCTATTTGGTATAGCAGTAGTTCCGACTATGCTGGGTATGGAAGCACAGCGACAAATTGATACCTTTACAGTGCAATTGGAGGGTAAAATGTATTGGTACAACCAGGACTTTGTTACGACTGGTCCAGGGGCAGTGACTGAAGAGTTGATGAACATAGCAGTTAGCAAGTTCCCCTCCCTTGACATTGATAAACAGCATTTGTTGCACTGTACTCTATTATTGTAATACACCAGGACCAGATAAGGAATATGAGAAAGAATTGTTTGGAAATTGTGCAAACAGATTGAAATTACGTAATCTGTACTGGGACACAGAAGGGAACACTGTAGCCAGCTGTTCATTGCCCCAGGAGTTCTTTGCACTCTAAATCTAATAGGATTACCACATGTTAGCTTAACTAAGGACAAGAATGCAAAATGGGTAGACTGAGAAAAAGTCACGAGATGGGAAAAACAGACAGAGTTAGAACTGTCAAAACAGGGAATACAAATGCAGAAGTTGAATTGGATAACTCAGACCCACCCAGCTGTACACTTGCAGTCTAGCGAGGACAGCTGATTAGCACTCCTATTGAAGGAGGTAGAGAATGCCTTACAGAATATACCAGAAAATCTCTGGTCAACAGGAAAATCAGATGTAGGACTTATTCGTACAGCGGGACCAGTTACTATTACGCCAAAGTCAGCATTTAGACCACAAGAGAGACAGTATCCCTTAAGAAAAGATGCAGAGGTAGGAATCAAACCTATTATAGCAGCTTTACTTAAGGAAGGGGTGCTGGTGGAATCCCCTGATTCACCATGCAACGCACCCAGATTTCCTGTTAAAGCAAATGGAGAGTGACGTATGGTCCAAGATTTACAAGCTGTAAATGACGCAGTAATACAAAGGGCACCTACGGTGCCAGACCCACACACCCTGTTGAATGATTTAAAACCTCAACAGAAATATTTTTCTGTGGTAGATATCAGAAATGTGTTATTTTCGATACCGATACACCCTGACGGTCAGTATTGGTTTGCATTCACATTTCAGGGGAAAAGGTATACATATACATGACTACCACAAGGGTATTGTGAAAGTCCAATAATATTCTCACAAGAAATGGCAAGCAACTTGGCGGGGTTTACCCCACCAAGAGGTAGCCAGATTTTGCTTTACGTTGATATCATCCTGCTGGCGTCCCCCACCCAGCAAAGATTGTAAAGAAGACACTATAGCGCTATTACAATTTTTAGCCACTGAAGGACAAAGTAAACAAAAATAAACTGCAGCTTTGGAAAAAACAAGTTAAATACCTAGGATATGTGATATCCAAGGAAGGTAGGACATTAGATGAGGACAGAAAAATAGCGATTTTGCAAGCATCAAAACACACCACCAAGAAGGAAATTATGTCCTTCCTGGGTACGACTAATTTTTGTCGGAGTTGGATTCCAAACTATGCTTTGAAATCTGCATAGTTGACCAACCTGATTTCTAAAAAGCCTATGGCAGCACAGGATTTGTTATAATAGACACCAGAAGCAGAATCTACTTTCTGCAAACTGAAGCCGTTAATAGCGTCCTCATTAGTTTTGGGATTACCAAACTATCATAAACGTTTTTTCCAAACTGTAGATTGTAAGCAAGGTTATATGACATCAGTGTTTAACACAGCAGCATGGGGACAAGCAACACCCTAATGCTTATTATTCATCACAAGTGAACCCAGTGGCATGGTCTTTACCTCACTGTGTACAAACAGTAGTTGCAGCTGCAATGGCAGTACAGGCTTCGGCCTCAGTAGTGTTGTTCCACCCTCTCACATTGAGAGTGCCTCATGCAGTCACAATTATTTTACTGCGAGAGAAGGTAGCATATCTTTCTCCTGCTAGGCATCTTTCCTGTAGGACTATACTGTTGAGCCAACCTCGTATGACAATTGAACGATGTATGACTTTGAACCCTTCTACCTTGCTCCCAACCCCTGCCGATGGCACACCACACAGCTGCCTGTAGGTGATTGAGCAAAAGACACTGCCAAGAAAAGATCTTACGGATGTTCCCTTGGATGATGCTGAGGTGACATACTACATGGACGGCTCATGCAAAAGATCTTACGGATGTTCCCTTGGATGATGCTGAGGTGACATACTACATGGACGGCTCATGCAAAAGGGGTCCTGCAGGACAGAACCTAGTAGGATATGCAGTAGTTTCTGATACTGACATTGTAGAAGCGAAATCTTTACCACATAGTTTATCTGCACAGGCAGCAGAATTGATTGCCTTGACACGGGCATGTACCTTAGCAAAGGGTAAATGTGTGAACATTTTTACTGACAGCCAGTATGCTTTCTACTGTACATGTTTTTGCACAACAGTGGAAAAATCGGGGAATGATTACATCTACTGGCAAACCAATCAATCATGCACAGTTTATTTTAGATCTTTTAGAATCTATTCAGTTACCTCAGAAAGTAGCTATTTGTAAATGCACAGCTCATACCAAACAAGATAGGATTTTAAAAAGTAATGCAAGAGCTGATACAGCTGCAAAGCAGGCAGCTTCAGAAGTATTTCTTTTGAATGAAGAATTACAACCCTCTGAGATTTTAGACAGACAATGCAGACACTTACTACGCAAGCTGAAAAACAAAAATGGATAAAACGAGGAGCAATTCTCGAAAAGGGGCTGTACATCTCTAAAGAAAGAAAACGGATATTGCCATCTAATTTGTTTAGATATGCAGCTTTGTTGAGCCATGGGCAGTGCCATGTCTCAACAGGGGGGATGGTACAGCTGGTGAACCAAGTGTTCACAACGTATGGATTTACAAAGTACAGGGGGGATGGTACAGCTGGTGAACCAAGTGTTCACAACGTATGGATTTACAAAGTACTCTAAAAAAATTAATTTTGTTTGTTATGCCACATCTGTAATAAACATGCACAAGGGGTGTGCCCAAGCAAGGGAGCTTCCCTACACCACCATATCAGTTTCATACTATCTGTATGGATTTCATAGAGATGAATAAATGAAAATAAGTACTGTCTTGTCATTGTAGATATGTTTTCCAGATGGGTGGAAGCCTTTCCGACTAAAATTCCAGATGCTATGACTGTGGCCAAAGTTCTTGTTAAAGAAATCATCCCTAGATTAGACATTCCGGAAAGGATCTACAGTGACAACAGCACACACTTCGTGAACCAGACCATACAACAGTTAAGTAAACATTTTTGCATTTCCCTAAAAAATCATTGTGCATATCACCCTCAAATCAGCAGGGCTAGTAGAGAGGCATAATGGGATTTTAAAGAGTAAGCAAGAAAATTAGTAGCAGAGCAGAGAAACTGAGTGTACTGTCTGCCCCTGGCACTGTTGAGCATGAGAACTGTTCCAAATGCAAGCTCTTTGAAGGGCTTACTATATACCTCAGTGGAAATCTCTCATGCCCACAGACCAGGAAGCTGACCGTACATTAGCAGAGTATATGCATAATTTGTTAAATTCTAAGCATTTGTTGCAGTTAAATTCCATTTCAGATGAACGAACCAGACAGTCAGAAGTGGCAGTGCCCCCTGGAGCGTGGATCTGGCTGAAGGTAGTCAAGAAGAAAAACTGGGCGTCTCCTAAGTGGGAAGGTCAATTTCAAGTGCTTTTGTCAACACCCACTGCAGTCAAAATAGCGGAGCGTGCCTCCTGGATCCACCTGACGCACTGTAAATTAGTTAAAAACTTTGAACTGGACAAAAATCTTGTTACATGCCAAAAGCAAAAATGATAGAGTCCAGAAGAAACAGGAATGCAGAACAACCCTTTCCTCAGAAGTATTGCATAATCATCCTGTTAACTGCATTAGTGACAATCTTTTTGTTGTGGCATTTTCTTTTCCCAGCCACACAGACTAAACTGAATACATGTGAAGAGTTACTCAAACTGGCATCCGAACTTTTAACATTTATCAGGCAATTAAATATGTGTATGCTGAGACTTTCAATGTTTCGAATTGCTGGATTTGTACAGCTTTGCCGACAGCATACAGGGGGTTATTAATGACTACAGTCCCCCTAGGGGGTCAATGAGACCTGGGAGAACTTGATTTATAACTCTACCATTACAGCACAAGAGAAAATAGCATTGCACTTGTCTGTTCCACAAAAGGGAACTGTGTTTGTATAAAAATGATACTGTTCAAGTGGGTTGGAGCAATTGCAATGTAACTGTTCCTTATAGATGTTACACTAAAGGTAACAAAGTAGATCTTTATTGCAATACAAACTATGATTCATTTCTTGGATTGATGCACAAAACACTTGAAGTAAAACATAATTCTGTTCTTTATAAACAGCTGTCTACAATTGATAGAAAAATGTTTCATGCAGGGCGAGTGTATATTCATAGCAAGGTTACTACTAAAGTAGAGGACTGTTATTTTGTGTGCAGCAGAAAGGCATACAAATGGTTAAATGAGAATTGGTCCGGCAGTTGTTTTTTGGGTTACCTGGTTCCGGCCATACGACACACTGCAGTTTTGCCTCATGGGAAAATTCGAAATGTCCAAGAAGTAGTCAAGAAACCTGTAAATCCAGTGGGACAAATTGATGCATGTTGGAAAGACAATCACTCTCTAGGCAAAGGACTGACACACATGGACTTGAGTGATAGCGTTATATCGTGGGCAGGCATATTACCAGCATATGGAGCAGTGAAATTGATCTGGGAGCTGAGAAAACTGTCAAAACTCAAAGTAATGAGCAACGCAACTTTTTCTGCTCTCGAATTGGTGACTGATTAACTGAATACTAAGAGAAGTGTAGTGCTCCAAAACCACATGGGTCTTGACTTCACCCTAGCGTCGAGAGGTGGTACGTGCGCTTTAATCCAAGAAGAATGCCGTTCGTATATTCTTGACCATAAGCACGAGATAGACAATCATCTTGAGGTAATTCAGCAAGTGTCGGCCATGACCAAACCAGGCCCAAACCCACTGACGGACTTTTTCCAGAAATGGTTTGGGGGGGTACCATCCTAAAGAACATCCTGATTGCCATTTGTATAGGTATGCTCCTACTGGGAGTAAGAGTTTGTTGTGGTATCCCCTGCATGAAAAGACTGGTTAAAGACCTAAAACATTTCAGTTTCTGAAACCTTATATCAAAGTACTGAGTTTGAAGAACTGTTAAGACTAAAAATGCTTTCATAAGTTTAAACCGAATGACTCTCTTAACTGCAAATCCTGAATGGAAGAGGTTAGGAGAAGAAAAGAAACTGTTTATGCTTATTTTGAAAGTAGAATAAAAGTATTAATAGGGGGGAAATATTAGATAAATATGTATCAATGTGTGTATTAGCAATATGCTTAGTGCATTTAGTGCTTGAAAAGGGTTAACACATTTATTCTATTTCACACTGCATAAATCTGTACAAACTGCAGTTGCCTTCTGACCTTGTACTGTTAGCTAAAATCTTGCTTGTGCCTTGGAAATTTACTGAGAATCAGGTGATTTATGCTTGCGTTAGGAAAATAATGAATAGAACAATACTACTTGTATGAAACTTAGATAAGAAGTTCCGCTGTGCCATGAGAAAACACACAGCTGTAGAAGTTATAGATAATTAGTACAAAGCCTGCTTGAAAATATTAACTGCAATCAGCATTTGCTTGTATCTGTATTAGAAGACTACCTTGAAATGTAACACTGTACAATAGATGCTTTTAAACGGATCAATAGTCACCAAGGCCAGGTTGTTTTTTCTGAAAAGTTTCTCACAAATATAGTCATGTCAGCAGAAAATCCGAGTAACATCTGCTGTAGAACACTGAAAGTTGTGTTTGATTACGGCAGCTTAGAAGGCCATGTCTTGTAAAATAGTATAAGAATGAACATACTTCCTGTTAGTAGTTAGACAAATCCTTGTATTTGCATGTTTTTGTCTCCTTGCTGCAAGTAAATTAAAGTGCCTTAACTAGACCTTACGCGCATTGGTCTGAAGTTTTTTCCTTTGACAATATGCTTCAAAGTTAAAGTGCCACCATTGCAGTGGCTTGTACAACTGCACCTACCTTTTTAACACGTTAATATCACAGAAGCTGGATCTGTCCAGCCCCAGCCCCAGCCCAGGAAGTTAAGATGACTTCTTTTCAGAATATGTTTGCTTACCTCCTGCATCTTCAGCTGTTTTGTGTGTACCAATGAAGTCTTCTGAAGTTTATACTGCTAGTACCACTTCTGATATATTTCTTCATAGTGAAGTTGCATCATCCCCTTTAGCCATCCCTCCTCAGCTTAAAGAGGAGGTTGCACTTGAGAATCCATCTACAGTGATGAGAGAATGGAGCACAGACAGGACAAGGAGCATATGTGTACAGAAACCCTATCAAGGTTTGAATACCAGGAGTCGACTGGAAAGCAACACTTTGGACTTAGTTTTGAGGTAGAATATACTAATGTGAATTTTTTGCAGTCTAAAACAGCAAATGGTGTTTTAAACTTGTCTTCTCAGTTAACTTCACCTATATATGTTTTAAAGAAGGGTGCTATTCCGATAACCAGATGGGGTAAAATTATCAGTGAAGCACTTAGAGCTTCCATTTGTTAGAAAGCTTAATTGAAAACTTCTATGTAATGGAAAAGCATCTGTAAATGTATCCAAATGTAAGGAAAGAAGTTTTACACCCAGTCAGTCCCTGCTTACAGCATTTCAGAACATGTGAAAAAGTTTACAAGAGTTATTTGATAAAGCTGAATATGATAGCTGCAACTTACCCAGTGATGAACTGTCAGCATTGCAGCAATTACGTAAGAGATAATTAAACAAGCTAATAAAAGAGGGGAAGAGTTATAATGAACAAGCTTAGATATGATAGTATGAAGCAGCTATTAGGTGACACCAATATGATCAGGTCACAAATTATATAGGTTTGTTCAACAAATGATATGCAAATGCAAACCTCATTTATATGATTTGCGACTTTAAAATTTTATTTGAATTAGATGATTATACATGTATGGATGTTTTGTGTCCAGTTATTCCTGTTATCTACTGCTTGCCTAAAATTCATAAGAATATACGTTCCCTCCAATGAGGCCAATTATCTCAGGTTCTGGGTGGGTTACACAGTTTATCAGTGGAACATGCTTCGAAACAGACTTATGAGTTTTATTAAACATACTCTATTTTATTATTCAGCTTCACTCATGGCAATCTAGTTTAAAGCAGGAGTTGGGTCAAATTAATTTTGATGCATTTATTTTTATAATGCTAGACAAATTCCTTATTTGCAGCTATCCTGACTGATTATGGGATAGAAGCTATTAAGCAACATTTATGTAAGATTGAAACTGTGTTTATTATTAGATCTAGTTTTGTGCAATAATGCATTTTTTAATGAAAATATCAAGTAAAGGGAGCTGTGATGGGCACAGCTGTTATCAGTATGGGAGAAAGAACATACATCTTTGATAATAGTAGTAAATATTCTAGGAATGTTAAGACACTTTTTTAATCTGGTATGGCAGTCCAGAAATCTTGAAAGATTTTTCCAGCTATTTGTATTCTAGTACTATTTTCCTGAGTTTTAAAGCATGGATATTAACTTTTTGTATATTAAATGTCTTTCAGAGGGTACAATTGGTATCAAGATCTATTGGAAAAGTACAAAGACATTTACACAACAAGAGTATGCATCCCTCCTATATTTATAAAAAGACATCACTCGTAGCCAATTTTTTAAGAGCAAGTAGACTGAACACCAATATAGATTGTATAAAACAGATTGAAGAAATGTATTCTGAATTTTGTGACAGTTTATAATTTAGAGATGTTAGAGAATAGAAAGTTATGATAAAAGGAATGATACAGCTAGACCATATTTTTCTGAAGTGGATACTAATGAACATTGGTAAACTTTAATAACTCCTAGTCAAGGTACTGTTTGAAATATACCAGCAAGATCAAAATTATTAAAATTGGTCTATATTGTGCCCATCTAACAGTTTGAAAAATTATAGGACTGCATATGAATGAATTTTACATACAAGAAAGAAATTACAACATTTGGAAATACAACCCAGGCATAAGATAGTAAACCAAGGGTACAGTTCCATGTTACGCATGTCAGTTTTGTAAATACAGAAAGAATAGAGTTTTATACCCAGTTACAAGAAACATTTTGCTTTCAGACCTTTGCTACATGTAAAACAGAGAATGTTGTTTATTTGGCTACATGTGAAAAATGTCCTCCATTCTATGGAGTGAATTGAACATTTGTCTAATATACATAGTAGAAAGTGATACTCTAGCAAAAACATGTCATGAGTATGCAAAGTTCCATTTTAAATTAGATTAAAACAGTTAAAAAATCTTAGGGGGGGGGGGCATTGCATTAAATACCAAGAGATAAGTGAATTCATTATTTCCATGCAGATGCATATCCAGGACTTAATATGTTCTTGAGATCTTTTTGCATATAATGAAACTACTGTATTGTCAAATTTGATCCTTCTTTACAGTAATTGGCTAAATTTATTATGGCTGCATTTTGGTTAGATTATTTGCGATATAAACAAGGATGAATGTTGTTGCTGTTGAATGCATTGACTACTTGTCTCAAAAGCTTTGCTATATTAAACTTGTTTTACATAGTTTTACTTCCTTTTAATTGGTATTCATTGGAACTCTTGCTGCGTGGTGTTCTTTAACAGTAATCATTAACATACTGAGCTTGAAAGTTAGTGGATTGTACATTAGTTAGGGCAAGAAGGTAAAAACTGCATGCTGAATCATGTAATCTTTTTTCCTATGTACAGATAATTTGACAAATTAAGTTACCTGTCCATCAGTTAGAGAAATGTTAATAAAATTGTTAGGGTCTGCAATTACGTCACTGTTCTTATGCTTTTGTAGGCTGGTTTGCGATCTCACTTTTGGCAACACTGGCATTCTAGAAAAAACATATAGCTCAGATCACTATGCATTCCTTAAAAGTTTAACAGTTTACAACAGAATAACTTGTGCAGTGTACATAAAATTGTTTGGCTCAGATAAATGATACGTTAAAGCTATAAAGTTAATCATACATTTTGTAAGCACAATTCTGAGTCTGCTTTAGGACTTCACTCATACATGCATTTACAGCAATGGGTAAACAGGCAGTGCTGTATTAATCTGCAATATGCCCCGAGAAAATAATTTGTTACAAATTTCATGAGGAAGAAACAGAAGGAAATTAAAAATTCTAATAACCTTTGTGCTATGTACTTACTGGCCAAAATAAAATGACGAGTAGAGCCGTAGTGTAAATCCTGAACGTAAGTTTATTCAATGTAACACAATACGTTTTCGTTACTGTTACAAACAGTAACTTCTTCAGAGGAATAACCAGAACCATAGTAACGCGACAAATTTAAACTAAAGAAGGCGTGGTTACAAATTAGTGCGTCAGACATAAGCCACGGGTCAATTATATAAACGCTAGACCCCAGAGAATAACAAAAGTAATCATCATATTGTAACCACGCAATAAAAAGATGATCTTAAATCTAGATTATAATCCAAATTAAAATGTATGAAGCAAAAATACTCCAGTGTAAAAGTTTTAAATAGATAACAGTCTTACATGTACCACAAAAGGATTTTATCATAGTGTATGTACATCCTAAGAATTAGACTAGTAAAATATGAAACATACCAGGACAAACATTAATATAAAAAATTAATGTAAAAATTAATTAAAAATGCACAAAACATAAACCTGTATTCATACTATAGGAATTATGTTTTTTACCTCATGAGGCTTTTCAATTTCAAAATACAAGATATGTTGCAATTTTCGTTAAGTCCAGGAACATTAAACGCATCAAGGCTGAGTTGCCACTCTAATTCCCTGGCCTCTAACATTAAAGAAGATGGACCACCTCTAACATTGGGGGGTACTTGGTCTATAACTTGGAAATAGAAACTATGACCTGGGTTGGTGTCTATGCGTTTCGCCAAAGCATTTTCTTTCTTATTTTTCCTAATGGCGTAAATGTGCTCATACAACCTATCCCGCAACTTGCGGTCAGTTTTGCCCAAGTAGAAAGCAGGGCAACAGTCACAAGTGGCCAAGTAAATGATGTTTTTTGATTCACAATTGAACCTGTAATTAAATGAAAAGTTTTTTGTTTTTTTACCGTAAAAGAGCTGCCGCTCCTAATGTATCTACAGAAGTTGCATGCATTACAGGTGAATGTGCCTTTAATTCTAGTTAAAGTTGGGTAGCTTTTCCTTTCCAAAATCATTTTCAAGTTGACTCCTTTTCTATAAACAAAAGTAGGGAAAGGACCCAATTTATCCACTAAAGGTTGACTATAAAGAAAATAGATCATGCTTATTAAAAGTAGTTACAAAACTAGTGTTGTAACTTTTAAAAAGTTACAGAGTCTGAATTCCATGGACCCGGTGTTAAATGTTCTGAAGTAGCAATATTATTGGAAATGTCAAGTGTCAAGAGTGTCAATGTTACAAACAGAATGTCGTCAGGGATTGTAGATGGTATACATTTTGAAGCTAAAAGGGGAATATACACCCCATTTCTACGTTTGAATTTTATCTCCTTAAACAAATCATCAATAAGTGTTAACTGGGTAACAGCGATTCATAAACATATCCTTTAATAATTGGCATTCAGTATAAAAAGTGTCGTCAAGAGAACACATTCTCGCGGCTCTTATAAATTGACCCTTAACAATTGACCATTTCTGTTTAAGGGTGAGCACTAGAAAGAAATGCAAAAAAGAATTACAGTAAGTGGGTTTTCTGAAGACACAGGAATGAAGCAAGTCCCTACTATAATCCTTAGTTAATTTGACATCTAGGTAGTCGATAGATGACGTCAAAGTGGTAGGTAAACTTGAAAAAAGTAGTTGTTGAATTTATATAGTTCACCAGAGAGATTGCTTCGCCCTCATTACCGTTGAATAAGATAAAAATGTCAGAGAAATCTCGTGTAGTAAACAATACGGGGCATAATCTCTGGATTGTTAGAGAGATAGACTTTCTCCCAATATGTTACAAACAAATTGGCTACACTTGCACCACAGGGTGAACCCATGGCAATACCCTGTTTTTGTAGATAATACTCACAATTAAACATGAAAAAATTAGATGATAAAATAATATCTAATAATTCCGTGACGAGGTCAATTTCCACCTTGGTAGCTTTTAATTCAATTAATAATAAAGCTATCCATTCAACAGCTTCAGTATGTGGGATGGAGGTATATACAACATCCACTGTCAAAAAATTGAAGTTACTTTGGAACCTCAAGTCGCTGACATTTTTAAGGAAGGACCAAGAGTCCTTACAGACTTGTGGTACCAATTTTAAATATTTTTGCAGGATGTTGTCGACCAGTTTCGCACATTGGTATGTCAAAGATGAACGTCCATCAAAGGTCACATGGGAGGGTTGTTTTGACATTTGTGGATCTTAGGAATGCCAAATACTGGGGTCTTAGGAAACTGAATGTCAATGAAATTGTATGTATTCAAATCAATCTTAGCTCCTATAAAGAGGTCCCTGAAGTAGCCTCTAATACGGGTTCGAGTTACATTCATTTTATTGAGAGAAGACCTAGCATAAGCTGAACCAAGGTCATTTTTTGAATGTAGTCCTCTGTGTCGAAAATCACAAGGCCACCCCCCTTGTCTGGCTTGATAACCCGAACAGGAGCACAACTTAATGTTTGTAAAGCTAATAGCTGGTATTTAGTGATGTTAGACTGTATTTGTGACTTTTTGTGTAGCCAAGTTTGAGAAATGTGTCTAATATCTAACTCACAAGTATTCTCAAAAAGGTACAGTGAAGGATGTGGGGGAGGATTGAAAGTACTTGGTTTCAACATACTACTAGATACGGAAGTTTCATTACCGAAAAGTATTTTCAAGTTGAGTTTCCTTACATAACTTAGCAAAAACTTTGATTTGAAATGTTAAGATTTTTGCTTAGCTAATGGAAACACATTTGTCCCAACAATTCGATTAAATTTGAATCAATATTTACTGCAGAAAAATTGTAAATGTTAAAGTCACCCTTTAGGTTGGTTAACTATTTCAGATTCTGGTCAAATGTTGCGACCACGTCTATCTTTCTCCGGTTGTTCCGGTACCTGTTCTTCTGATTCCACGTGTTCCGGGGACCTGTGAAGTTCTTGTTCACTGTGTCCCTTTGAAAAGTTGAGCTCGACTCTGAAAAATTCTCACGTTCAGTATTAGTAGAGTTGTTGTTGCTGCTCTGTAGTCTGTCGCTGCGTCTCAGACCTTCAGTAGAGGTCTCAGGAGACAAAGTTGTATTATTGTGGCCGTCAGAAGCATTTATATCAGAGTTGGAACAAACTCTTGCTGAGTTATTGTTAGGCAAGATGTTATTTGCTGTCAATACATTAGATTTAGGTTGTAATTTAGGGTAAGCGGACCATGTTTTGTAAGCAGATCTGTCACGGTCTAGCTTTTTGAGTTTGTTAGATTTTAGCTTCTCAGACTGTGCATCAATACTGGAAAAAATTCGACCATAGTCGAACCTATACCTAAAAAATTCCAAGTCTCCTTTAATTGAGTTGTCTAATTCTTCTACTTGTGTTGTAATTAATTCGATATGTAGAGTATAGTGTTTTATCATTAATTCCAGTAATTGTGCCCCCTGTTTATTAAACAGTAAAATGAGGTAGTTTTAAAAAACAGGGTCAAGTACCAAACCCGTGGGGAGAAAATTGCACCAGAGGCCCTTAGGTATAACATTATCTTGCAAACCTTGCCTAAAATAGGATACTTCTAGTTGTTACTTTGAGTTTTAACAACTTAAAGTCTAGTGTTTTCAGTTTCTCAGCTACTTACTGGAGTATTATCCATACTCGTAGCCGGCCGTTCCTGGTTGACATGAGGAGTGAAACAAAACTTCTGTGTTTAATCCAGTCGCTCATCAAGTGAATGCCAATAAGCTCAGAGCTGGAATTACGAATGTCACAGTTAGTGTCACCGCTAGTATTAGATATTACAGCCTGTGTGTAAGTTCGCTGTCCTGGAGGTATGGATGAATTGCCAGTGCTACCCCATTGCCCTACTATCATCCTGCCCATTGCTGGAATTTGCTGGAGTCCCATTAGGCAACAGCGGACCTAACCTGTGAATCAGCTGGAACCGGTGGGTTATTAGAGCAAGTCGCTGGCCTAAGCAACATTCCACTCGGTGTATTAGCGCTTACACCAGCTCTGTGTCCCTCTTATCGATAGCATCAAGTTGTGATGAAAGATTCTCAATCCGTTGAGAAATAGAACCAAGTAAAGTTGGATCTGCTTACAAGACAGGGTCCGCTTACCCTAAATTACAACCTAAATCTAATGACAGCAAATAACATCTTGCCTAACAATAACTCAGCAAGAGTTTGTTCCAAACTCTGATAAAATAAATGCTTCTGACAGCCACAATAATACAACTGTGTCTCCTGAGACCTCTACTGAAGGTCTGAGATGCAGCGACAGACTACGGAGCAACAACAACAACTCTGAAAAATTCTCACGTTGAATATTAGTAGAGTCGAGATCAACTTTTCAAAGGGACACAGTGAACAAGAACTTCACAGGTCCCCGGAACATGTGGAATCAGAAGAACAGGTACCGGAACAACCGGAGAAAGATGGTCGTGGTCACAACATTTGACCAGAATCTGAAATTGTTAACCAACCTAAAGGGTGACTTTTACAATTTTTCTGCAGTAAACATGGATTCAAATTTAATCAAATTGTTAGCTAATGGAAACACATTTGTCCCAAGCAAAAACCTTAACTTAGCAAAATTGATTTGAAATGTTATGTAAGGAAACTCAACTTGAAAATACTTTTCGGTAATGAAACTTCCGTATCTAGTAGTATGTTGAAACCATCAAGTTCTTTCAATCCTCCCCCTACATCCTTCACTGTACCTTTTTTGAGAATACTTGAGTTAGATATTGGACACATTTCTCAAACTTGGCTACACAAAAAGTCACAAATACCGTCTATCACTAAAGACCAGCTATTAGCTTTACAAACATTAAGTTGTGCTCCTGTTCGGGTTATCAAGCCAGACAAGGGGGGTGGCCTTGTGATTTTCGACACCGAGGACTACATTCAAAAAATGACCTTGGTTCTTAACAGTCCAGCTTATGCTAGGTCTTCTCTCAATGAAATGAATGCAACTCGAACCCGTATTAGAGGCTACTTCAGGGACCTCTTTATAGGAGCTAAGATTGATTTGAATACATACAATTTCATTGACATTCAGTTTCCTAAGACCCCAGTATTATTTGGCATTCCTAAGATCCACAAATGTCAAAACAACCCCCCCATGTGACCTTTGATTGACGGACGTTCATCTTTGACATACCCATGTGTGAAACTGGTCGACAACATCCTGCAAAAATATTTAAAATTGGTACCGCAAGTCTGTAAGGACTCTTGGTCCTTAAAAATGTCAACGACTTGGGGTTCCAAGTAACTTCAATTTTTTGACAGTGGATGTTGTCGATTTATATACCTCCATCCCACATACTGAAGCTGTTGAATGGATAGCTTTATTATTAATTGAATTAAAAGCTACCAAGGTGGAAATTGACCTAGTCACGGAATTATTAGATATTATTTTATCATCCAATTTTTTCATGTTTAATGGCGAGTATTATCTACAAAAACAGGGTATTTCAAATGGGTTCACCCTGTGGTGCAAGTGTAGCCAATTTGTTTGTAGCATATTGGGAGAAAGTCCATCTTTTTAACAATCCAGAGCTTATGCCCCGTATCGTTTACTACACGAGATTTCTCAATGGCATTTTTATCTTATTCAACGATAATGAGGGCGAAGCAATCTCTCTGGTGAACTATATAAAATTCAACAACTACCTTTTTCAAGTTTACCTACCACTTTGACATGTCATCTATCGACTACCTAGATGTCAAATTAACGAAGGATTATAGTAGGGACTTGCTTCATTCCTGTGTCAGGAAACCCACTTACTGCAATTCTTTTTTGCATTTTTCTAGTGCTCACCCTTATAAAACAGAAACGGTCAATTGTTAAGGGTCAATTTATAAGAGCTGCGAGAATGTGTTCGCTTGACGACACTTTTTATACTGAACGCCAATTATTAAAGGATGTGTTTATGAATCGCTGTTACCCAGTAACACTTATTGATTTAAGGAGATAGAATTCAAATGTAGAAATGGGGTGTATATTCCCCTTTTAGCTTCAAAATGTATACTATCTACAATCCCGGACTACATTCATTTTGTTTGTAACATTGACACTCACTTGACGTTTCCAATAATATTGCTACTTCAGAACATTTAACACAGGGTCCATGGAACTAAGTTACAACACTAGACTCTGGTTACAACACTAGTTTTGTAACTACTTTTAATAAGAATGTAGAGTTAATTCGATCTATTTTCTTTAAAAACTGGCACTTTAGAGTAGTCAACCTTTAGTGAATAAATTGGGTTCTTTCCCTACTTTTGTTTATAGGAAAGGAGCCAACTTAAAAATGATTTTGGAAAGGAAAAGCTACCCAACTTTAACTAGAATTAAAGGCACATTCACCTGTAATGCATGCAACTTCTGTAGATACATTAGGAGCGGCAGCTCTTTTACGGTTAAAAACAAAAAACTTTTCATTAATTACAGGTTCAATTGCGAATCAAAAAACATAATTTACTTGGCCACTTGTGACTGTTGCCCTGCTTTCTACTTGGGCAAAACTGACCGCAGGTTGCGGGATAGGTTGTATGAGCACATTTATGCCATTAGGAAAAACAAGAAAGAAAATGCTTTGACGAAACACAGACACCAACCCAGGTCATAGTTTTCATTTCCAAGTCATAGACCAAGTACCCCCCGATGTTAGAGGTGGTTCATCTTCTTTAATGTTAGAGGCCAGGGAATTAGAGTGGCAACTCCGCCTTGATGCGTTTAATGTTCTTGGACTTAACGAAAATTGCAACACATCTTGTATTTTGAAACTGAAAAGCCTCATGAGGTAAAAAACATAATTCCTATAGTATGAATACAGGTTTGTTTTGTGCTTTAATTTTTTACATTAATTTTTTATATTAATGTTTGCCCTGGTAGGTTTCATATTTTACTAGTCCAGTTCTTAGGATGTACACGTACATACACTATGATAAAATCCTTTTGTGGTACATGTAAGACGGTTAACTATTTAAAACTTTTACACTGGAGTATTTTTGCTTCGTACATTTTAATTTAGATTATAATCTAGATTTAAGATAAAAATCTTATTGCGTGGTTACAATATGATAATTACTTCTGTTATTACATATTTCCACAGTTTTTTTACTTCTACTTTTATCTGGGGTCTACTTTTATCTGGGGTCTAGCATTTACATAATTGACCCGTGGCTTATGTCTATGACACACTAATTTGTAACCACGCCTTCTTTAGTTTAAATTTGGCGCGTTACTATGGTTCTGGTTATTCCTCTGAAGAAGTTACTGTTTGTAACAGTAACGAAAACATATTGTGTTACATTGAATAAACTTACATTCAGGATTTACACTATGGCTCTAGTGGTTTTTGAGCTACCTCATTTCTACAGTTTTAGTTTTATTGTTTTTCGTTTACCAAAATAAAATGGCCTAAAAGGGCAAAACTAACTGTGAAGGCTATAAATTTTGTGAAGGCAAACTGAACGGCACAATGTTTTGCATAAGCAGCGAGACTGTGTAGACCCTTCTACAGTCTTGCAGCTGGATCACACCCCTTCTGATAAGTAAAAGGTGGATGCATCTCACTTGAGTACCTCCTAGGATGCCATAAAAGGTCCTTTCTTATATTGTATAGTGCCACACAGAGCCATAAATCTATACTTTTGTTTCAAAAAAAAGCTATACAACTTTTAGTGACGAAATGTCTTATTGCCTGCAACTTATTACCAGAATTGTATGTCTCAGTGCTGGAAGATCAAAAAGGTTGAGTTCTACTCCTACACCAGGTAGGTGGATTAATTTTACTGTCTCTGAAAGGGACAGGAGTACTGCACTGCTGCTTGTGAAACCCCAGTCGATGCTAAACCAAGGATCATCTGCCCACGTTGATGGGTAGCTCAGGTGGAGAAATATCCCACCACTGCAGTGTCCAGTTGGCCTGGCCAAATCCAGGTTTCCTCTAGTTACTATAAATACCACCTTGGGTTTCACCTGGAAAGACTGGCTTAGTGTGACTAAACCAAAAGTGTAAATAAAAATAAAACATAACATACTAAATTAAAGTGAAAACTCTCAGTTCTTTGTTACTCTTAAATGTAACTGAGCTGTTTTCTATTACCAATAGTCATGCATGTGGTTTTTTGGTGATGCCTACTTTTTATTCAAATATTTAGCCATCTTCTAATCCATGGATTTGAATTCACAAGCAGAAAGTAATTTTACCGGTAACATCTGAAGTGTTGGAACCCGCTACAGTGAGTCCCAAAATGTGGAGACTGAATGGCTGAAAGATCAGACTTGTATTTACTAATCAGAGATGCCATTTCTCAGAATTCCCTTTCCTCAAATTATGGCAATCTCTGAGTTGGTATATACAATCTCAGGGGCGTGGGAGCTTACCCCCTGCAAAAAGTTTGAAGAGGAGTGATTTGAAGTTAGCTTTTCTTCTGCACTTTTGGTCTTTTTGGCACTAGCATTTCGAGTGCTAACATTTCAATACTGAGCTAATTTTACCACGTACCTGCTTTAATGTGCTCAGAATGTTTGCATTTAGAGTTAACCATTGTTTGTCCTAGTTATCGTATCACACTCCAGTTTAAAAATTAAAGGCTCCACCTCACCATCTTATTCCACCTTTTAACAGACTGTACCATCAATAATCCCATCTTTTCTACAAATTTTTTCAACACTAAAAAGCCCCACACTCATTTGAAACTCTAGACCTAGCCCACCCATATATATATCCTCCATTCCCCACCTAACTCTACTCCAGCTTTACCATTCCTTTACCTTGCATCATCATCTACTCCATACCTTGCATCATCATCTACTCCAAACTCCTGCAATCCCACATCCAAACTCCTGCAATCCCATAAACTTTTTAACACCTTTACAAATTCACCCCTATTCTGTTCATTCTTCTCAGAGTAAACTTTGGATCCAATCCAGGTCTACCCACCACATAAACACCCATATTTCCTGACAGACACCCAAATCCTCTGCATCAACACTCAAAGCATCTGTAATAACCATCATAAACACCTTTCTTACAACCCACTTGCCCGATATCACAGCTGTCAAAATATGGCTCAAACAAAACAATCCTGATTTTCACCATCTATTTTCCTCCTACAAATATCTCCCAAGACACCAGACAAGGTTGAGGCACTCATTCTTTATAAAGAAAACCTAAAATCCATTTTCACTGCACAAGCAAATGCCTCTCTTGCATGCTGAGCCCAAGTGGATCATTCCAAAACTTCCCTCCTGAAAGATCAGTCACCCAACAGTAGCTGCCCATCTTCCTTCTCCAGTCTCTCTTGAATAAACCCTTATTCTTACTATAACCTCAGCTGTCTGAAACATTTTCCTTTTCAGTTTTCCTGGTTTAAGGGTTACCACAGTGGAACAGTCTGCAGAACAATTGAGTTTTTACAGCATCGAGTTGCCAGCCCAGCACCCAACCTTCCACAGAAGCCACACACACACACACACACACACACACACACACACACACACACACACACACACCCCTAGGGCCAATTTAGAGTGTGTCCAATCCACCTACAGCATGTATTTGGGAGGAAACCGGAGCACCTGGAGAAAACCCACTTGACACAGTGAGGACATGCAGACCCTGTACAGAAGGCACCCCAGCCAAGAATCGAACCAGAGAACCTCCTGCAGTGAGGCAGCAATGTTAACCACTGCACCACCATGGCTGCCCCACCTCAGCTATCTGAAACTATTTAGTTATTCCAAGTGATTTTAAACCTGAACTACCTAGGACCCTGTCAGTGATGCTACTTGTCCAAATCTCCAAACCAACCACAACTCCCTCCTAAATCTGCTAACAACCCTATCATCTCCAATATATCTGTTCTTCCACCCTCAGTGACCAGTGCTAGCTATAACCTTACAAAATAATCCAGTCACCAAACTGCACCCCTAACTAGTTACCTCCAGACCAAGATACATCAGTACAGACCTCAGAAAACACTTAGCAACTTACAGCTGGTCTCCCATTACCAACTTACAGAACCATGACTTGGCTGCAATAGCTCCGACTCATACCCTCCTTCAACTTTAAGACAAAAAATACTTCCTTCTCATAATGCCTTTTATAACCCCCCCCCCTTTTATAGCCCCCCCCCCAGCTAACCAGTGAACTGAAAGCTCTATTCAACCTTGGGGACAATTTGCAGTCTTCTTGGAGAAAAAACTCCCTCACTACAAAATTATACTGCCTTTGCCTCTCTGCATAACCTAAACAAGCCATAGACTGGCACAAAACAGACTACTTCAAATTCAAGCAACTTGCTCTTCTAGGAAGAGCCAAATACATTTGGCAGAAGTAAATCTTCACAAGCCATAAATCCAGATCCCACTTACTTTATCACTCAAGGCCAACTCTCAACCTCGGACTCTCAAAGGAATTCCACCGTCTCCCTAGTACTGCAAACGTCTACCCCTCTAACCTACCCAGCCCCCCCATCCCACTCTACCCCTCTAATCTACCCAGCCCCCCCATCCCACTCTTCTAAAAATTATGCAAAGAACTTATTCCACTTCCAGAAAACATTCTCCTGGATGCACCTTTTTCAGACAGTCTACTCTTAAAAACTGACACTGCAAATACTTCCTTTCCACACATATTCAACGCATTTATAACCTATGCCCAATTCAAAATAAAATAACCAGAGCAGTTTTCCATATATCTGGTAAACCCCTTCCCAAACAGCTTCATGTAGTAAATACCTCTCACTTCCACACTGTCTCCATGGATCTACTTTTGAAATGTAAAAATTAAGTCGGCAGAGTCCAGAATATCAAAGTTTTGAAACTTCAAAATGATTATTTTTTTTGTAGAGGGGTCACCCCCACACCCCTTGCTAAAAATACAAACTCGGAGATCACAGTACAGTGAAGAAAATGGTAAATGTCCCATTCCATGCAGTACAGCGATCTCCATTAAAATGTTAGTTTCAAAACTTTGATATTCTGGTCTTGGCAGACAAAGCTTCTAAAGGGACCATCTCCATCCTCACCAACTTGGAAATGTATTTGAAAACCTCAACTACAACCAACTATCCACTTAAATCCAATGGTGCCACCTCCTCACTCAAACAGCATGTATTCTGGGCTGGCTGGAGAAAATGACAGTACTATGGTCACTTAAGAGATTCTTCTAAACAAGGAAACCTTTCATGGACCCTCTTCACTGACCTTACAAAAGATTTTGATGTAAATTGACCATTTCCTGCTCCTTCACTTCCTCCAGTGGAGTCGCAAACACTCACCTGGTTTAAACATGTAACAAATAGGCATTTCAGAGTTAAAGTAGGCCCATCCTTATTGCCACCAGGACCCCTTCCCACGAGTGGCTCAATCTTAAACGAGCTGCTCTCTGACCCCCCCAGCCTTCCTATCATACAGACAACATGGTTGTTTGATCTAGTCCATCACATCAACTATTCAAACCCAGCTTCAGTCTGACCTTCATTCCCTTAATTATTGGCTAAACCATAAGCTACTCCTAAACCTCTCTAAAAAGTATATAGAACTTCAAAAGCCAGAGACTCCTAAAAATCTCCATCACAGATTTCAATGGTTGTCTAAGAAACTACCACAACCCTTAAATACTTGGGTTAATGGTTAGACCAATCAAACTTCCAAAGCCACATTAAAAACACCAGGAATAAAATCCGTTGTTTTATTCTTGTCCTGGAAAATCTCTCCCCATCTCTAGAGACGATGGGAGCTGCAATAGGCGAGAGGAGTTGTCCTTGCTCAACTTGAACATGGGCTCCCCATCATGTACACACACACACACAAACACACACACAAACACACACAAACACACACACACACACACACAAACACACACACACACACACACACACACACACACACACACACACACACACACACACACACACACACACACAAACACACACACACACACACACACACACACACACACACACACACACACACACACACACACACACACACACACAAACACACACACACACACACACACACACACACACACACACACACACACACACACACACACACACACACACACAAACACACACACAAACACACACACAAACACACAAACACACACACAAACACACACACACACACAAACCATTGAAAAACACAAATTCTGCATTCATTTCCAGTTCCTCTCCAAGGCCAAATGGCTACCAGTTTTATGAGTTCTCTTGTTTTATATACTTCATCTAGGTGCCTTTCCACCTCTTGCAGCCAAACTCCATAACCCACCCCCTACAATCTCTGCAATCTCTCCCAGTTAACTCCCTCACTCAAGATGCCCTAAATGAAACTGCACTGTAACAACTATTCCTCCGCCGTTCTTGTACCCAAACTCTTGCAATCCCCTCCCCTTCACATTGAAGTCTCATGCCCCACCTCCCTTCACATTAAAGTCTCATGCCCCACCTACAGAGCTAAACTCAAAATACATAATTAAAAATGGATTGCAAGTGCTTTTCCACTGGATACAACCTACCTCCCTCCTCACCTGCATCACTTGTACTGTGACCCTCTATTTTCAGCTGCTGCTTCCCTCATTTACTATGAGAATTCATATTTTGTGTTTGACTATGCTAGTTACATCTATTTATATATTGTATCAATATAAAATATGGACTATCTACCTTTATGATTACTCATAGTTCATAGGTTGGTACTAGGCTATCGGCCCAAAGTCCTATGCAAGCCTAGCCATAACAATTCCCTGAAAGTTTTTTCCCCACTGGGCCCCTGTCTAGCAGGGTGACTGACAATCCCTGGGGTGAATTTCCCCATCTCCCATCCAATCAAGGTTCCTTTTGAAGAGGGCCAATGAGGTGCTTGACAATCCCTGGGGTGAATTTCCCATCTCCCATCCAATCAAGGTTTCTTTTGAAGAGGGCCAATGAGGTGCTCTGCTCGACATGTATGGGGAGTCTCTGGGTCAGGAACCTATCCCTCCAGCATGTTTTGTTCAATGTGATAAGGTTTAGATCCCTGGAGCGTGTGGCTCTGAGGGATTGGGATTTCTTTAAGTGGAGCTTGTCCAACAGCTCAGGGTTTGACATGGCCTTGTATGTTGAGCAGACATCGCCTCTTGAGTAGACGGTATGCCGCAGAGTATAGCTGGAGTTTTTTTAGATGGACAGCATATGGCATCTGCTTTAGGCCTGTGATTCTTTTAGTGAGGTATTTCTGCGGCCTTTCCAGCTGTTACAGATATCTTGTGAGGTACATACCAAATAGGGCATTATACTCTATAATGGGTCTAATGAGGGATGACTACAGTGGGACAATGACCTCCTTTTTTCTGGATGAAAAGCCCTTAGTGATAAGGTGTGCCACGTAGAAGGATTTCCTGACTTGTTGTGGTGATGTGGTTATCGAAAGTGAGACCACTGTCCACTTGTGTCCCTAAGTCTCTCATCACACTTTTGATGTTTAGTGTCCTGCCACCTATGTGGTAGTTCATGGGTACATGTTTTTTTCCGAAGGGGATGACTATACATTTCTTGGCATTAAGCTTGAGCCTATGGCTCTGGCACCAGGCATCTGTTTCTGTAAGACCCTTTTGTAAAATAGCCACATCATTTGGGGATTCAATAATGGCTCCCAGTTTGCAGTCATCTGCAAACTTGGTTAGCTAGAGTCCCTTAATGTTGGCCTGTACTTCAGAGAAGTAGATGCCAAACAAGAGTGGTCCCAGGACTGAACCTGGAGGTACTCCACTTGTCTGGAGCTGGATTTGGAGTTGGCTACTTTTACAGTCTGGGTTATGTCAGTAAGCCAGTTGGCAACCCATCGAGTGACATAGGGATTTATGCCCAGCTTTGTAAGTTTATCTATGATTCCGGAGTGGGGGATGGTGTCAAAGGCCTTGGTGAGGTCCAGATAGGTTGTGTGGACCTCCTTACCCTCGTCCACAGCTCTGAGACAGATTCGAAGAAGTCAATCAGATTCAGGAGTGAAGATCGGCCCTTCACAAACCCAAACTGGGTGGGGTCCAGTGTCTGGAGGTTGCCAATGTCTTTGTTTATAAGTTCCATGATAATGCATTCCATGCCCTTGCAGATCAGGCTTGTCAGACTGATGGGACGGTAGTTCCTGGGATCCAAGGTGGATCCTCCCTTGTGGAGCGGGAGAACTGTAGCTGTGCACTACTCAGTGGGCACGAAGCCGGAGGTGAGGCTATGATTAAACATGTCACTTAGGTGGGGTGCCAGTTCATTTTGTAGTTCATGTAGTACACGGGCCTGGGATGTCCATGCTTGGAACTTTTCTCCCCAGGCCTCTACTGAAAATGGACATTTATCCAGTTAGACTAGCCCGGTCAACAAATGTAAAATAAATAAATAAAATAAATGTCATCTGGTCCCACAGATGCTGTATTCTTAGCTTTGGAGAGTGCTGTTTCTACCTGTGTGGCTGTGATTAATTGGAATTTGGCAATATTTTGGTATTGAGATGGGCCCTTTAGGGTGTGAGAGGGGAGTGAAGTTGGCACTAAATCGATCTGCCAGGATATTGGCAATATCGGGATCAGTATATTTAATGCCATTCTATTGTAGTTCAGAGCAGATCTGAGCATTGCCATTTAGATTCTTGACATAACTATAGAATGCCTTGTAGTTGTCTTTGGAAATTTTATTTTCGTAACTAGCTTTTGAGGGATCTCAGCTTCTTACTGAGGCTGGTGAGGGAGTTTTGCATCCGGGGATTTTCCTCTTTTCTGCAACGGTTTCTTCCTTCTGTTGTATAGTTTGTTTATAGCAGGGGACCACCAGATTGGCTTCCTTTTTTTTTTTTTTTTTTTTTTTGGAGAAGAGCATCTTGGTTCCATTTCGGATGGCGCGATTCATGCACGAGTCGATGTGCTCATACAGTGCCTTAGTGTAGGATTCTGCAGTCGAACTTCCAGATCCTGTCTGTGTGGGTGCTGTGAAGTTAGTCACTTCAGACTTCAGCTGGCTTTGGAGAAGTTTAAGGAGGTTTCTTTACTAGGGGGTGGGGGTGGGATGTGGATGTCAAGGGCGATTTGCTTATGGTCAGACCTGACCAATGAGGGGGTGACCACTGGTGTGGAGCATCCATCTCCCATGTTGGTAATGACTAGGTCTAGGATATTGGAGCCCCTGGTGGGACAATGGATTAGTTGATCCACGGCATTGGAATTTATGAATTCCAAGAACCGTTGGGAAAAGGAGTTGGTACCAGAGTAGTTTTCCGAGTCAATGGCAGGGAAGTTGAAATCACCTAGTATTAGGGTGTTATCTTAATATTTTCCAGTATGTTTAGGAAAGTGTAGTGAGAATCTTGGGGTATGGTGGGGGATCTGTAGCGAGCTACAATTTGGATTGCAGTCTTACCTAGTGTTAGTTGCACCTGGAGAATTTCAGATGCATTGTGTTGGGCAACTAGCCTGGAGGTGTGAATATGGACAGTCCTCCACCTTTAGTGTGTCGGTCTTGGTTTTGTGGCCGAAAAGTGTGGTAAGAATTCTAGCCTGGTATTGCAGGGGTGCTCTCTGGAGCCTTGAACCAGGTCTCAGTCACTGCACAGATATCGATGTTCTCCATTTTTAGGAGTGCCTTGAGAGTGTGCATTTTGAGGTTTAGACTTCTAGCATTGAGTAGCATTACCTTCAGATTTTGCATGCTTGTATCTGTTACGGTGGTGGTTTTATCCTTTGAACCTTGCCTAAAATAGGCACTATAGGGGTGGCAAGAGCTTTAGCCAGTAACCTGAATCCCAGGGGTGACAGGTGCAGACCATCTCTGGCAAAGCATCATGGTTTGTCGATCATGTCTTCCCAGGCAGACAAATACTGGATCCCCTTTGAATGACACCAGAAGCTTAGCCAATTGTTGAAGTCAATCATTTTGTCCTTATACTGTGGTATCATTCTGGGCGAAGGCAGGATGCTACTCAGGGCTAGGGTCATACCTGCCTGGGTCACATGATCCAAGAGCTCTTCCATGTCTCTTCATGTGAGGTACGTCTCAAGCCATTTACTCCAGCATGCACAATGACAGTCGTATTTGTACATGTTGTGGAGTGACTTGAGTGCATGCGTTATGTGGCAGATCCTGGCACCCGACAGGTAGCTGACTAATTTTCTCCTTGTTCAGCCTGGTGAGTGGGACATCAGTGTGCCTATGGAGTCACCTATGACTAACGTGTTGGGTACATTGTCTTGCCTTAGGGGCTGTTGTTGGGTGGCACACTGGTGTTGTGAGCTATGTGTCACTTTGTTTGTGACTGGTGTTTGTGTTTTGGCTTTGGAGGTCCTTGTTGCTTGGGCAGGTTAATGTTAAGGGCCTCCGCATATGTGGATTTAGTGTTGCTATGTGTGGGAGTTGATGGTGTGGGTTTTGAAGGGCTATGAGCTGCTAGAGGTGTAATGCAGGGGTTAGCCTTCTCCTCTTGACTGTCTAGCACAGTCTTGACCGGAGAGAGCTATGCTTCCTGTTTGGCTATGTAAGTGCATCTCTTGCAGGTTGTAGTGTTGGGTGGTAGGAGGAGAGGATTGTGTGTGTACATGAGGCAGTTGCCGCATTGCCCCAGTATGCCCAGATTCACCAGGTGGACAGGGGAAACCACCGGAAGCTGACCCTTGGTCATGCCTGTTTATGTGCTTTTTTTGTAAGGTTTAAGAGCTGTTTTCCCTTACCTTTGCAAGGTACTTTGCAATTGTAGGCTGTTTAGTGCCTATGATTAATTTCTCCTTATTGACAAGGAGAGCCAAGTGCTTGTATCAGGTTCAGGCTTCCTAGTGCTTTACAGCAGGTTCTAGAGCAAGTGCTAGTCAACAAGGGTTCAGATTTTAGTGCTACTACTGAGAAACCAGCTAGTTTTTTTTAATGCCTTTACCCAGGCTGTGCCTGCAAATGGTCTATAGTGATCAGTGTGCTAACCCAGTAAACTAAATAAGGGACTTGTATAGCCCCTCTTACCAGCACTTTTGCAGAATGTTACTGTGCATACTTTGCATCACTAATTATATGCTGTAATCAAATATGTACTTTACAAATACTGCTAAACATAGCAACAGTGTACATTTCTTCTCTTACCTCTCAACTGCACCGATTATTCCAGAATGTCCAGATTTTCGGCCCACATTATTGGTCTGTTCCTCAAAATTTATGGTTTTCTGGCAAATCACTGATGATCTGAGGACTGAAGTCACTAAGTGGTATACATTTAAGTTTCAGACTTCATATCCTTCAGAAAATGCATGTTAAAACAAACCCTGTTATTCTAACAATGTTATAAGAGCAATATTTAAAATATGTCCCTCTTTTTGGGTCTTTGTCCCCCCATTTTGTCGAGCTTTGTTCAGATTTCCTGCACTAAGACGTTGAGAGGCATGCATAGCACCAATATGATTTTCCCTGGATCTTAAAGGTCCCCTGGTAGTCCACATACAATATGGGCTAAAGAAATCGCTAGAGGTAGCAGATATGTCAAACATGACTTAGGAATTAATTGAACCACAAGAACCTAGTTGTACCTATAAGCACAGACATCAAAAACAATAAAACATATGCTATTTAAATGCACTTCATTATAGCTAGGAAATACATTAAAGGCAAATGTCTGACTAAAAATGACGGTGTAGATAATAACCAGCTCCTATGCCATGCACTTACCAGAAAATTTATCTATGCTAAATTATGGACATTTGCATTTAAAGCAGAGTACTAAACCATTTATTTGCATTCTCCTTGGAAGGACAAATGGTTATTTCCCTGCTTTTTATAGTCAAATGATCAGGGTACAAAAGCTAAGAGTATGTACTTTTTTTTTTTTTTATTGTACTAAAACATGGCTGTGCACTGCAGTGGGAATATGAAGCTGTAAAAGGCAGCAGAGAGAATTTTAATTTTTAATATTAAACAATAAAGCATAACAAAAGCTTCTCAGACTACAGCTCATCCAGGAACCTACCTTTTTGTTGAAGTACCATGAGACTGTCCACTATTTCGATTTGGAACAGGGGTCTTCTGGGAAGCAGCCTTATTTCTAGTGGAACGAGTGGTCCTATTAAAAAACAAATTAAAAAGGTTATATAGTTTGAAAGGGGGGAAACTGAAATGCAAAATAGAAAGGGGTGAACTGAAATGCAAAATAGAATCAATCTGTTCCTTCAAGTCTATTTGAAGGACGTGCATCCTTGCATGCTTTTTATGCAGTTCCTACCAGCCTTCTTACAAGGTCTTAACCACACAGAGTACACAAAGCCTACGTTTGGGAAAGAGCAGTGGACAAGACACCCTACCACCTTTCCAGCAGGATGCTTTAACCTTCACAATGGGAATGTATTGATTCTGTGCCTCTTTTCTATAGAGTCTTCCATCATCGTATCTTTGAAATCATTCTGCTATACACCTAAGCAGCCTTGGTTACCCCTCTTGTCCCTCTGATGCCTTTCATTTTGTTTTTGTTCTTTATGATCCCACCTTTAATTGTCCTTGTTGTGCCTTTTGCTGTACCTCTCACATCCGTGCTTCCACTTTTTGGATCTGCATTTTACAAAACTGCTTTTTAAATCTTCAAAACATTTCCGATTTCCCAGGGTTTTTACTGATTTTACTTACCCAGTCCTCGACCTAGTGGTCCTGCCACTTCAGAACGGTCTCCCCTACTTAAACCCCCACACCATCACCTTTTTATATGTACTCTCTCTCCAATGTTAAACTACATTTGGGGCTATACCACTGATTCTGGCATCTTCCACAGGGACATCTCTGCCCCCCCCCCCCAATATCTTCATTACAGCTACAACCACTACTTTCAGGTATAGTCCTGCAATGGTTGGGTGAAATCATGGTCCAAGACATCTCAAACCAGGAGCCTGGAATCTCCCACTCTGATCACATCTATTCCAATCACTCATCATATTAACCCCTTTCATCCAAACCTACCCAACTCCTTCATTCTTGCAGTTCTGCTTCCTCTGTCCTTAACATGACTGGAATCTAATACAGTGCAACAACAATTTCCTTCTTCCTTCATCTTGACCACTAGAGCAGTTTAGGTTCTGAACCTGCCCCTCCCTTGCTCTTTGGGATGCTCATCGTTCCCAGCCCACCTGATGCAATCATTTATGCAGATGGTTGTTAATGCCCACCCACCCACATCATTGGCTTATGTTTTATCACTGGTTCATGTTAGAGATACCTGCCTTTCACCTCCTGCATCATTGCCTGCTACCAACCATATCAAACTCCTTGCCTTCTGTGGTATTACTATTTAGCCATGCTCTAAATCACTCCTGTACATGTACCTTTGTTTCCTTTACCACTGACAGCGGACCCACTTAACTCTTCTATATTTTAGGAATGCCTTCTTTCCAGTCATTAAGATGTCCTTAAACCCAGTTTAAAGCATCAGATCTCTTTCTGAAACACAGGTCAACTCTGGCAGAAAACTATGCTGCCAGGTCTATCTTACCAGTAATGCACCACTCTAATATTCACTATTGCATCCAGTCACACTCCACAATTCTCAACTTCTGTAGTATTACTGGCACATGGAACATTCTGAGAATAATGCTCCTAATGTCACCTCTTATGTCTTGCCCAAGTTTAAAGCACCAGGAGATATTACCTTGGCTTTCCTGTACAGGATTTTCCACCTTCTCTTTTCACCTTACTCTGTCCCAAGAAAAATTGCCTGCAGTCTGAAAACCTTTGGCCACATTGCTTGCTTTTCTCCCTTCCGCCTTTTCTTATACCAATTTGTCTCCTGTACTCATGTTGCCTCCTCTCCAGTACCACTCTACTTTTCATCTGACTAGCCAGTCCATTACTATAACAGTCACCTATGTTCTGCCCTGAATGCAGAATCCACAGTACCACCCCACATATTGAATGAATCATTGATCTGCTTCCACTCCACTCGCTAGTCTATGTCAAATTTGGACGCTCAGTTTTAGTTGCATAGCTAAGGAATACCAAATACACACATGTACATCCACTTGTATACATATTTGGGCCATAGTGATTATTAGTCTGTGTATGCTGGTCTAAGAGTTCAACAGCATAGTGGTGGTGGTCCCTTTAAAAAATGTTAACCTAGAAGAAAAAGCAGTAATGCTAAGAGAATGTAAAACAGCTACACACAAGGCATTAAAAAATACCCAGGTACACAGTTGTGAAAATTGGGTAGGAGAAGGATCTGGGAAGGAAACTGGTGGGATACCATCATAATAGCATTCTATGAGAGTGAAAGGGCATGACCCTTGTGAGGAAAATGCAGGTGGGACTCTTAGTAATAAAGGAGAAAAATGAAATGGATTGTGATAGTGACATGTAGAAGAAAGCTTGGCATTTATGTACACCTACGGGTGACTCAAAGTGGAGTCTGCCTGTTATATCTTTGGAATGGATCTTTGGAATGTGAGGAAGGGAAACCCCATGCAAGCCCAGGGAGGGCATGCAGACTCCATCTCAGAACCAAAACAGAAATCTTGCAGTGAGGCAAAAATACTAGTCCTCTGCCACCCTTGCCAGGTATACTATGGCCTAAAATGAAAGTGAAGCTCTTTTGTTCCTCCCTTGTTGCAGACAATGAAAAGAGCTACCATGTTGAGGTAGGTACTAAAGTCCAGTTTCATTTTTTCCTTACATCTGCTCAAGACATATTGGATATCCATTTTAAATCGCATAGAAAGGAGCCATTTTTACTGGTTTTCCTACAAAGAGCTTAAAATCCATCCATCATACTAGGCTACATAAGCAAAGCTAGACTTCATCCTGCAAAACCGCTCCTCAAAAATCTAGTTCCCACACTGTTCATACATGTATGAACTCACCCCTCCGCTAATACATGAACTCACCCCTCCGCTAATGCACATTGTGGTGCAACTGTGGCACTTCTAATCCTTGTGCTCCCAGATGTACCCAAACTCTGGAAGTGGAATATGCAGTAGAGAGAAACAACTAAACACAACTGTGAACTTATTATAAAGGGAGAGGCTATTTAAGAGATTGCATCACTGCTAGATGTCCCACAATGATTCTAACAGTAGCATTTAGGACTAAAATGCACCAAAATGCAAGTGGCCACAGCATTCCTCATTCTTGAAGCAAACCAATCGGTAATGACCCCTTCACTCCTAGTAAATGCGGTCAAAGGCCATTTATGAAGATCCAGTTAGCTGTGCTGACAATAGAGTTGGCAAATCTTCTATAGTCAGTCAGGACAAAGCAATCATTTATTACAGACTCTGCACTTTGGCCCAACAAGTGGGCTTTTCAGTCTTTGAAAATCATATGATTGTAGTTGTACCTCAACTAACCCAAAAAGACACCCAGGGAGAAAGTACAGGTCTATGCTAAAACTGCCTTTCTACAGTCCAGGTAACCAAGAGTGACATTGTAGATGCAGTGACCACCATGAACTTCAAGAGCTAATTTGATCTTCGGGTTAAAACTAAGCCAGCTAGCTCAAATGGTAGACAGTCAAGCCAACAACCATAATAAAGTTGGCCATGACAAGGTTTTTCCAATGGTCAGGGATGAAGCACATTTACAGAACTATTGGAAAAAAACATGGTCTCTTTTCAAAGCTTTTCCATCAGGCCTGAATATGCTGGGTGGACAAGCACAACTATGATGTTCATACTGGTTCAGAGAACAGTGTGTTTTTAGGTCAAAGTAACCCTAACATACTAAACAAACCTACCCCAACTCCAATTATCCAAAAGACTTTATGTGCAGACACACACACATTAATTGCATTACATCCATGTGGAACACTATACAAGAAATGTAGACCCAGATTTTATGGGAATCTCTGGTAGGCCAAGCAAACCAAAATTTGGATTGTGGTCCTCCCAGCTGATGAAACACCTCTAAGTGGAATATGTCTGTTCAGTGGAGAACTTCCTGGCAACAAATAAATGCAAAATATCCAGTGATCAATAGACTATATAAGCCCCAAGATAGTGCATTGCCCTCACCATGTAAATCTCTCAAAACTGGGAAGTTGCTGGAGCAGCTGAGGAGCCCAGCATCAAATACCCAGTAACCAACCTACTTCATGCGAACACTGCAAATTTTTGTCTCATAGCAGCACTTGCTGCTGCCCTCCACCTAATCAATTAACAGCTTTAAAATTTCCACTACACTATAGATTCTGGTTCACTATAACACTGGACCAGTGAGACTGGCTGAATCAGTAATCTTCTGACTGGTTTGTGAAATAGGTTTTAGTTTAAATGTATGTGATAATTTGTTATGTAACGTACTGAGGAATCCGAAAGCTTTGTGTATTCTAAAAGAGTTTGCTACTTATTACCTGCCTAGCTTTTCTGATCACTGGACTTCACCTTTTCTTTATGAATATTGTGCGTCTGAAGTGACAGTTAACCTCAGAGCTCATCCTAGCCATTTTTCCTTGAATCAGTAATTCTTCCAACCACTCAGTAGTGCCACTGACATTTCTTCCACTGCACAGGTTGCAGAGCTGAAAAGGAGCCAGGAATGAACAGGTAGCTGGTCTGTTTCTTGCATCCACTGGGATATTTTGCATTTATTTGCATAGTTGAGCTTTGCAGAGTAGCGATCCTTCTTTGCTCAGTTTTGTCATAGGGTAGGTTTGTTGGAAGAGATCTCCCATTGCTGGAAATTTAGTATATGCTGCATGCAAGCCAGTTTTCCTTCCTGGAAAAACTTGAGTATGTGAATCAACAGGAACAAACCAACCATTTTGAAATAGTTATACTAATGACTTTCACATTGACAATCTAGTTCATGACAAACTAGTTATGACCATCACTTAACCAGATAATACTCCCTGGTTACAGTTGAAAATTTTCCCCACATGGCTAATCAAACAAGAACAGCAAAGAACATTGAAAGGCTAGGAGTTCATGACTTGTTAAAAATGGTTATAAAAAAATAAATCTTGTGCCAACTATATATTTACATTTTTCTTGCAAAGTAGAGAAGGGACAATAAATTAATATTTCCATCTCAATCCATTATGTGGATTGAAGAATGTAATAAAATTTCAAAGGAAAAAAGTAAAAAGGTAAGTCAAGAGGAGCAAACATTCAGGAACCTTGCCTTCCAGTCCAGTGAATGTGGCCAAGGGCTGCATCCACCATCTCTTCCCCTGTGACCAGCTGTTGCAACAAATCAGGAATGACTGCTAGCAGACTCTCTAAGAGAATGCTCAATAAGTGGTTTAGGGTGTTCATTACTAGGTTTGCTTTTCCAGCAATGTATGGTGAAGAGCCATGGTTAGTTGCCTACCATTAGTCCTAGACAGATTCTCTGCAAGATGAAGCAACTCCTGCATGCTTACTTACACCCACAATATGCCTGCCTAAACCTCACCAGTTCCAGTCTAAACTATGGTTTGAAGACCAAGAATCAGCATTTAAGGTTTAAATGGGTTTGTATGAAGGAGCCCACTTCAGTGGGATTGCATTTGGGCTGCTCTGCTAACGTTCGTGAGCTTGCCAGCTGGTCTTTGAATGGTAAACTCCACACCTAGATTGCAGTGGATCATCCATCATTCCATGTCTCTTTGCTCTTAGAGACCTTCAGGTGATTCTTAAAAGCATTGTGACTCTACAAATCACTAGCTCCCCTTTATCAAGATGTCCAGCATCTGCAAGATAGCCATAGGAAAATGACAGTGGCTGCCAGGAGTCCTGTGAAATATAAGTAGGACACTGTCTTTACTCACCAATGCCTCCTAATCCAGGGTACCCAAGCTCATGCCTCCTAATCCAGGGTACCCAAGCTCATGGACCTCAGAGCTTTAATACAATAAGGGCTCAGGATCTCAAAGAGATCACAAGCCTATTTTCATGCTCAAGGCATGTATACCTTCGCCCAAAACTATCCGTCTTATCAATTTCTCAGAGAACTTTTTATATCTGCTGGTAACTTATTCCACCTCCTACCTATCCTTACTTGAAAGGTTGTACTGAGCCAAAACTGGAGGAATGAGGACACCTCCAAGCTGCTCACTGGTCCTCTGCCAAGGCAGAGAAATAAATACCCAAAACTGGATGGCCTCATTTATACAGCCAAATAAGGTCTCACGTGTACAATATACAAGCAGTATCATAAGCCCTACAATGAATCAAACCCCCTCAAACCCTACAATGTCTAGTAGAATGTTTCTATAGTTTGTCATTATTAGAAGTGCAAACACTGCGCAAGTTTTACTTAGGAAGACTGGCAACACCCAGATCTCTGTGGCACATCAGAAAGCCCAGACTAACCAAGAAGGCACAAGAGGCTGGGCTTGTGATGCTGAACAGCCAGGTTAAGTATGCGAGAAGCAAGACTTGCATTACTGAATTCACCTGGAAGGGAGGGCTATGGCAGCTCCTCTCATCCCTTGGCTGCACTCTTAAGAACAGTCTTTTTTTTTTTTTTTTTTTTTTTTTTTTTTTAAGGGAGTCAAGTCACCTATTGCCCGACAAGGATTTAATAGACCAATTTCTTTCAGACATGGTCCATTGTGACAGTTCAATATAAAGTCTACAAAATAATTTTGCTTATTCAAATCCTTTATACTTTAAGTACCCTGTTAATCATGACATTTGAGCTAAACACATGTTGAAGCCAGCATGTTGCCTCCAGGATTTTTCTTCACCTCCAAGTGTCGATATCCTCCAAAATCCTGTGCCAAATGCTTTGCGCCAGTGTCTGGTACTGCCACAGGGTGAGTTTGCAATAAACTGGCATCATTCAGTACAATGTTGCCATTTAGCTACTTTGTGCCAGAGATTGTACCAATGCACTCACCACATTGACTGGCACTACACAAGTTTTGGGAAACTATTTCCTGGTGTCTGCATGGACGGTCTCCTTTATTCTATCACTGGTTTGGGTACTGCTCTCGTTCCAGGCCTTGGGGTCATCCAAAACAGAAGGTCACTATGCCTTACCTTGAAAATTGCCTTTATTCAAGCAGGACTGAATAAACCAGAAGTGCTTCCTTATCAATTAAAGAGGCGAGTTATCCAATGTCATATGTAAAGACAAGAAGGAATTTGTGATAATGCTTTCCATTATCTTCAGCAGTCAGCAGTGTCCATGATCTTCAGCAACTGAAGTGGTAGCAGATGCAGATGGCCCATTCATTCCTCTCGACTTGATGAGAGCCAAGCCAAGAAAAGCCATCCATTTAAGGTAAGCACCCATCGGGGTTTAAGCCCTAGCCCCCCCCTCCAAGTTTATGCCCAGTACACTCAAGGGTTTGGAGTGCAATTGGTAGAGAGGTGTCGCTCATTTCTGAAATTAACAGCCGAATGTCTCCCTACTTCCAATAGACAGGGGTCCAGGGAAGTAAATACTGTGTGAAGAAATAGCCAGGGAATTGTTATGGCTAGGCTTGTATAGGCCCAAGGGCCAATAGCCTAGTACCAACTTATGAACCTAGTACCAACCTATGAACCTATAATAGCCAGTGCTCCAATTTCCACATGTGACTGTGCTTACCAGGTATGTACCCCACGCTAAGTGGTGAGCCAGCAATGCAGCGTTGCTCTTCCCAGCTGGCTTCAAATGCCAGAGCCACTAACTGGACCGTGCTCGATTCATAGTCAGGTTTTAATCTACAGAGGAGCTGACAATACACCTCTAATGTGCACTATCCCTTCTAATCTTCTTTTTGGGGGGATGCCGGGTGCCCTCCTGAAGGAAGGCCTACCAGAGTCCTGATACACAAGTAAGAGCAGGGAGCCTATAATTTGATCCCCTGTGGTCTGGTGAACTGGACCTCAAGTTTCAGAGTCATGTTGGAAGTAACATGCATTTTTGCTGTTCCTCTACTCAGAAGACAAATGCATATAGTGGGTAGTATAAACAAATTGGGTAGTAGGTCTCGCAGTGGACCATGAACTCTGGCATCACTCTGAGCAGTTCACATTCCAGAAAAAGGTGAACATGAAAATCTTCCTGGAGCCACAGATCTTCCTGAGCCACAAAACCAACAGCCTCACATTAAAGAGGATTTGTGAATCTTGTTTCATCAGAAAGACATCTGGGCTGCTCGGTTTCTGAAGTGAGACTGCATTCTTCAGTGAAACAGACCAACAATTTGACAGCTTAAGGCAAGAGAAATAAATTGATAGTTAACAAGCATGGCAGAAGATACCAAAGCATCTTCCCACATTTTCCTGCAATTTCAAGCCTCAGCGAGACCACCACCAGAAGATTGGTCACCAGTTGATTACCCCAGGGTTTCTGCTTGGCCACTCATTTGTAATCAATTTCTCTGAAGTAAAAGCCAATATTAAAGGCCTCTGGCTCACCAAGTTCACAGGGGGTCTTATATTAGAATAACGAATAATTAAAATGTCAAATGCTCTAAAGAGCAAAAATGCCAGTCCTTTTTTTGCGAGATCACGGTACAGTGAAGATGAGAATATTTGCTCTTTCCTCACTGTAGTGCAATCTCAGAGCTGGTATATTACACACACACACACACACACACACACACACACACACACACACACACACACACACACACACACACACACACACACACACACACACACACACACACACACACACACACACACACACACACACACACACACACACACACACACACACACACACACTTGTATTATATATATTTAGCGAGGGGTGTGGGGGAATAACTAGTTCAAGGTCTGCCTTTTTCATTCTTTAGAGTGTTACGTACTCACAAGCAAGGAGAGTGTGTGTTGAGCAGATAGAAAGAGTACTTTGAGGGGCTGATGAATGAAGAGAATGAGAGGGAGAGAAGGTTGGATGATGTGCGGATAGTGAATCATTAAGTGCAGTGGATTAGCAAGGAGGAAGTAAGGATAGCTATGAAGAGGATGAAGAATGGAAAGGCTGTTGGTCCAGATGACTGTGGAAGCATGGAGGTATTTAAGCGAAATGGCAGTGGAGGTAACTAGATTGTTTAATGAAATCTTGGAAAGTGAGAGGATGCCTGAGGAATGGAGAAAAAATTTAACCACAGCATGTCCTGCTGGCTTAGAACATAAATGTACATCAACTATTGTAGTTGTGTAAATGCATATATTTTACACAGTGGCAACTGGAACATAAAAGGTTAACTTGCAAAACTTCAAGAAAATAATTGAAATTAAATTGTTTTATGATTGTGCTATAAAAGTTTTCAGTTTCAGTCAACAGGAGACAGGATATTGTTTTATGATTGTGCTATAAAAGTTTTCAGTTTCAGGTCAACAGGAGACAGGATATCTATACTAGGGGACTCTCAGTTGTGTTGTATAAGGCTATGTATTTTCAGAGCGAGATGTTAAATGTTTGTAGTTTCTGACACTGGAGGTTTATCTTGGGAACTAAAGTCAGGTGACAAAAAAGTGATGTCATCCAAGCTAACCCAGCAGTAATTTCATATTACGAGAGACAGAGATTTGTATTTGTCTTTGACCCGACATCCATCACCACTTCTGCAGGCTTGTTGTTCTAGATAAGTTTCTAGGGCATAGTAACTCAACATCAGACAAGAATATAATAAAGTATAGCTCAAATTTTTTTATTTTTTTTATTTTTGACACTGTCCTGCAATGTTTTAAATATTTCCTATGATTTTGAACTATGATATAACTGATTAATAACAGAAGGCAATACTCAGTAAGAATTTAAATATATTTAAACCTTTCAATTGTGGCTGGTTTGTTTAGAGCTATGTCAGCTCTTAGAATACTTGAAAATCTATTTGGTGACACTATACAGGCCACTCCTAAATAGCCTTGCTCTTGGTCAGACTACCATTTGGATCGATAGCAACATTACACAGTAGGATTGGACACACTTTGCTAAGGGCCTTAAAGTAGCAGATACACTGGCACCAGCCACTCTGAACTACTTTATAGTCTGAGAAGGGGGCATAGCTAGTAAACCTGTGCCAGCCATTCCCAGGAGTGTGTATGTGTCATCTACTTGGGCATAAACAGAGGGTACTGGAGATCTTGGTTTGGTCACTTGGCTGAGTTCTCAACTATATAGCTGTGCCAGTGGGGAGTCTTATTGGGGATCTGGATAAAGAGGGAGAAACCAGCCCCAGACTATGATCGGCATGTGCTCTTGAGGGGAAATTGCACTTTACTGTGTGTGTACTTGTCATCATCCTAGTGTGTACATTCCCCACTATTGCCAGTGGTGAGAATTGAGGCTCCTTGATTACTGGGCCAGTGCATCATGGGAGGTGGTCAGAGTTCCTGAACCTTTGGGGAGTGTTGGCATTTGTTCCTTGGGCAGCAAGATTAATGGCAATGGTGCTTGTTGCATTTCATGTTTTAAGATTACTGAGGGATGAGTGACAAATCCAAAGTTAAATTTCTGGGGTAATCCAGGCCAGCAATGGTGCACAAATACCCCCAATGGGTGCAAATTTGCCGATAGGAAAAGCTCAAGGATGCTTGGCTGAAAGTGGAGATGCTCCATTTGGGATGTTGAGAGTAGAGACTTGTGGATTCAAGCAAGTTTCTGTATGGTAAAGCTTGGAAGACAAAGTTAATGCAGTAAACAACCTATGTTAAGGTAAGAATTCCTTCCCTCTGCAAATTGTGTGTTCTTGTATGCTCCAAGATAATTGCAATAGACCATAATGTTCTAAAAATGAATGTGCAGGAGTTTCATTTTTATATAAAAAATTTACTTCTGGAGTTAAACAGAGATCAGTACAAGACATCTTAAGCAATAGTTTTCTTTCCATGGTAGAACGAAGTTCAGGATCACACTGTAAAGTGCACTAAATTGATTTCAGCCAAGAGCAGCAAGGGGTTTGATCACAGGAAAAGCAGGATACACTCTGCATGAAGCAATGACACACCTTCCTGTCACAAAGACTGGCATAACTGGGAGGCAACTCTGTAGTTTTTATGTAGAGCTCATGGCATCTCATTCACCTAACTGAAGGATAGTTTGGTATTCTGTCAAGTGGCCTGTCATTGCAGAAGGTAACGGAGCATGTTAGAGTACAGTTGGTGAGGTAGACAACAGTGACTTTTCTAGTATTTAATATCTCCTGGGAGCTTTAGTTCACTTGCTTCAAAGCATTACTTAAAATTCATACCTGGTAATGTGAATAGCTGGTATGTTGTGGAGATACTGGAGATAAGGCACTATATACAGGGAGACTATCCCACAGGATTATTTAGATAATTTTACATGGCAGAAAATTGTTCACAGATTGCCTAGGACAAACCTATGAATCAAATACTCTTCAGTTTTGGTGTGATGGCATAAACTGTTCCACAACACCAACTTTTTTGGTGTGATGACATTAACTGTTCCACAACACCAACATTTCTTAATTTCATTAAACTAAAAGCAAAATGGGGTAAAATGTGTTATGTCCCCTAGTTCAAAAAGAAAAGGGCTACAAACGTTTTCCTCTTACCTTGGCAAAGTGCAAGCCACTTCATTAATCCTGTTACAGTAGTCATTGGAAGGTTTAGATTTTGTCCTCAGCACCTGAAAAGTTTAATATGAAAAATCAGCTAAACCTTTGGGCCATTTATCACCCAGTAGCGAAAACCTATATTAAGCCATATGCATTTTCAGGTCAATTCATAAATAGGTACCGGGCATTTAAGAAATTGTATAACTGACATTTGCAATACATTCATACATTTCTAATAACTCTGAAGTTTCTATACAGCAAAATGTAGATCAGTTGCAAATGTATCCAACAAATTAAAGACAACCTGTGTTTACTGCATAGATTTCAGTAAAAAGGAGTTTTAATTTTGGTCAGTAGTCATTTAACTTTTAGAGGAGGATGCAGTGTTATACATTCTCTGACCTGTTCCTACCAGGAAGAAAGTCCCATGTCATAAGACTACCATTTCTCACCAATAGCCAAATGATAGCAGTCCTAACCACGTAGGATGTAAACCTCAAAAAAGTTACAAAATAGATATTAAAACTGGAGTAGACTTAAGATTGTGACCTTTCCCCTTAAAGTTAATTTGTGCTCATTACCAAGTACCTTATTTTTGAACAGGTCAGTAGAGGATGATCTGGTATGAACAGCTATCAAAGATGTTAAGTAAAGCAACAAGACAGTTGTAACCGATAAAGACAGAGTAACAAACGTTAGACTGTACCCCTAGGTGGGGTACAAGAGAGACTTCTACAATAGAAGTCTTTTTTTTGCACACTCAATGACTTATCACATTTTAACATGTATATATCCATGCCATGGAACAGACTTCCTATGTCCCAGATGACCTGGGTTCAACTAGCAGCTTGGGCAATAAAACAGTGCATGTAAAGTGGAAGTGATTTACCAAATCCAGCTCTCCCAGCTGGGTGAGGGAGTGAGTCAGTCTGATCTTAAGGACTACTGAAGTAAAGAACATGGAATAGGGAAGAATGCATGGTTCTGCCAAAGTAACAGCCTTCTGGGGAGACCCATGGAAGCATGCGGAGGGGGATGCACAAGCAAATTCTCAAATGAGCAGACATTTGACGCTGATGGGGTTGCAACTTGGGCCATCAGTAAAATCCTGGTGACCACCACCCATGCTCAGCTCCTGCAAAGAAGTGTGTGGGGGGGGGGTGAGCAGTGGGAGGGCTAATGGCAGTCAGTTTAAGTAATTGTTCAGTTTAAAGTTAATTTAACTATAAATGTTTGGGTGTCAATTACTTCATAGTGAAGGTAAGAGATGCACGCTTACTGTTTGAATTGGCTCTCTATTGAATGTCTGCACTCAACATACTGAGTGTGAACAAAAAGTCTAAAACAATGGAGAACAGGGAATCTCAAATCAATTTTCTTAAGCTTTTGGCAGAGAAGGAAAGCTCCCCATGCACCCCCGGCTTATATATATTCCATCTTGGGTTTTATTTCAAATCATTACCATCTAAACTAGTAGAATCATCATCTAAACTAGTAGAATCATGCCAAGCTGGGTGCTAATGTCAGCATATGCAGTGCATTTATGCATTAGAGAGATGTGTTCAATATTCACTACTGAAAATATTTCTGCTGAACCTAATGTTTCAGAGCTAGATTATAGCTGTGCAAACCACTCTTCCTCAATGTAAGGAAGACCATTATAAAAACCAAATACATAATTTCCAGGTCAATTCTCACTTTTGTAATCTTAGACAACCATAAAATTGATATCTGGTAAATGTGCACAAATGCGCTGTTAACTTGCCTTTTCCTATATAGTGTTTCCAAAGACACACACTACCTGATCTACATGAAGCAAAATACTTAAAGCTATACTCCCTGCTAGTGACTGGATGCTTAAATATACTTTCAGTATTTGTAAAATTATAGTTGCGTAAAATTTTTAGATGTCCTTACCTTCACCACTGCAGTATTCAAGTACAAGATGAATACTGCCGTGGAAGCTCATCAGGCCAGTCTACCAAAGCCTACCATTGCTTTAATGTATGCTGAATATCACCCAAATGCTCCTCACATAATGTAGGGCATAAAGGAGACATTCAGGTGCACCATCTTAAGAACTGATTGCCCCAGTAGGAACACCAGTCCCAGAAAAACTAAGGAGAACCTGCACATCTGGGAAGGAAATAGGATGATGAAGGGAGGGAGTTAATACTGCAGTGGTGAAGACAAATACATCTACCATTATGGTAAGATTTTACACAACTGTACTATGCCCTCATATTCATCACATATGGGAGACTGCCAAAGGGCAAAAAGAAACTTGGGAGGAGGAAGCAGCACCAGTAGAGCCCTCTAAGAAGCCATGAAGAATGGCATTAGTAGACACCTGCTCTAGCGACAACATCCAACTTGTAGTGTTTGGTAAAAGTATGCACACAAGTCCAGGTAGCTGCTTCAAGAATAGAATAGTGTCCAAGCCCTTGAAAAAAAGCACCAGAAGCCATAGCTCTAGCAGAATGAGTCTTTACAGTGGGAAGGATCTTGCCATGAAAAGTGTAACAAAAAATAGCCTTTGAAATCCAAATAGAAATAGTTTACTTGGAAACATCTAATGAAAAGGACTGATGATTTTTTTTTATTATCTTTAGTCTTATCCAAATAAAATATGAGCTGCCTATGCACATCCAGACTATGCCCCACCCTCCTGTAGAGAGGGGAAAAAAGTAGGCAAATTAGTAGACTAAGTGACAACTCATTAACCACCTCAGGCATAAAAAGATTAGTATGCAAGGGCACCCTATCCTCATGGCATATCAAAAAGGTGGACAAGTCACAAGGGCTTGCAACTCACCCATCTGGCAGATGTATGGGCTAACAAAAGAACAGACTTCCAAGAGTAATGTTGCAAGGAAGCTGAAAACAGCAGGCTCAAAAGGAGCCAGTCAATTTCTCAGGAACAAAATTAAGATTCCGGGGGGGGGGGGGGGGTGTGGACAGGCTTCCTGGGAAGTCTAATATTAAGAATGCCTTTAAGAAATCGCTTAGTCTCAAATACAGAAGCTAAAGGAGGAGTTAAAGGCAAACAAGCAGAAAGAGCTGATAATAGCCCAAACTAGCATTGGTTCTCTTACTTGTGTGAGTTGATCAAAGGAACATCTACAGTAAGTGGGTCCAGGTTATGTAAGTGGGTCCAGATTAGGAGAAGCACCAAAGAGAAAACTTTTCATTTAGATAAGGATTTCTTAGTAGGTTTCCTGATGTCCTTCAGGACCCTGCAGCACATGCTCAGAAAAAAGGTGTCTGAGGAATCAAAATCCTATCACTCACGGTATCAGTTGAAGTGTGGACAGGTGGGGATGGATGAGAGATCCCTTGTCTTGTGTGGCTAAGTGCACCATGTGAGTTAACTTGTGATTATTGCCCTTGGCTAGATGCAGAAGAGGGAGCCAGTGCTGTCATGGTTAAAAGGTAGTCCCCAACAAGATTTTGGTAGCATCCTGTTGAATATTGAACAGGACTGGGAATGCATAAACATTCCCTTCTAAGAAAATGAAGGCATCCCCCTTTCAGTCCAGAGGACCTGGGACTCTGGCACAAAAGAGGAAGTGGATTGTTCAGAGGAGAGGCAAAGATTACTCCCCACTGGTGAACAATGACCAGAAACGCATCCTTGTGACACATCCATTTGTGGGATTGAGTGAAGAACCTGCCACAAAACTGCGGTATTGTCTATGAAAACTTTGAGGGGCCCTGGAAAGAAGAGGAAGGCCTGAATAGCCAGTAGAAGACATCTCATCTCTGACATTTATGTGCTCCTTCTGCCAACAAGGTGACCACTCCATGTACTTTGAGAGCCAAAAGTTTCTCCCCATCCTACTTCTGAAGCATCTGAACAGGTCAAGAGGGAAGAGGGGGATGAAAAGGGAGGTCTGGATTCAGAGACAACTGCTGAATCCACCATAGAACTTCCTTCTTGAGACAAGGAAGAAGAGCAACTGTAAAGTCTAGAGGATGCACATGTTGAAGCAACACCAACTTCAGAAACCACTGGAACTTTCTCATGTGGAGTTTGGCCAGAGGAAGCATCAGTATGCTGGAAGCCATGAAACCCAGAGCTAACTCCCTGGCTGCTGTAATGGAGGGCAGGGGACGAAGAGACTGAAAGAAAGAAAATGAGAGTCAAGGCCTTTGGAGTAGGTAGGGATACCAGCATTGGCATTGTCTGAATTCTACAACTCAGAAAGATATGATCCTAAGGAGGAGTCAGAAGGCTTTTTGAAGTTTATCATGAACCCCAGGCTCTGAAGGGAAATGGGGAAATGAAGATTTTGCAAAAGACTCTCCAGAGAGTCTGCTGGAAATCAGGTCATCCAAAGTAAGGAAGGCTTCTGAATCCCTCCCGTCTGAGTGGCCTTAACAGGAGGAGCCCTTTTACCACCCTTTTTACCTTTAGCAGGAGGGTAAGATCACCTATGAACAAAGGCTTGCTTAGAAGGGTAATTTCTCTGAAATTTAAGGGTAATTTCTCTGAAATTTAATCACAGGAGAAAAACATGTTTAAGCTCCTGTAAGGCCTTCCTATTGTCCTGAAGAGATTTAAACCAGCAGCTGCTTCCCCAAACAAAAGTTTATTATCCAGTAGAGCATCCATCGGCTTAGCCATAATATCAAGCAAAGAAAGCCTAAGCAAAGAATGCTTCCTCATGAAGCCAAAAGCAGTAGGTCTAGAAGAGGCATCTGCTGCATCATAACTACATTTGCTAGAATGACTGACTACTTGAGAGGAAATCCCTAGCAAGGGAAGAGGATGAGATTTACTCAGATGCTGGATGATCAGAGGAAAGCAGACAAGCCTGAGAAAGAACTAACTTACCTAGATAAACATGTCTGATTACTACCCTAGATTTTAGGGGGGGTTTAAGTATAAACCTTACCCAGTCGGTCCAAGGTTCCTCTGTCCTTGTCAGAAGGCAGTAACTTGGATAAAAGCAGCAATCCAGATGGCTTATCAGGAGGTTACAGACACCACAGTGGTGTCAACAGCAGGACAATTTAACAAAAAGGTACGATCCAACCTATCAGGCTTTCTTTGGAACAGGAGCCAGAGAATCAGGTGCTTTAGAGGAATCATCCAGTAAAGCATCCAAAACATAAGGAATAGCAGTAGGCTTAGGATATTCCATCTGCAGTAACTCATAGTACCTCTTATGGATATCAGAAACCAGAGCACAATCCCACATGCTAGAGGATTGTGTCCTTAAAGGAAATTTCCAGGAGTATCAGGACCATTAGATTCATCCTCCTCCTCTGACCCATACTCAGAAGGATAAGGAATCAGGAGTAGAATAAGCAAGGGATTCTTCATCTGAATCCAACTCTTACTCAGAAGAAAATCAGTTTTCTGGGCCTTTCAAGTGGACAAAAAAGATCAAGGAACAGGAACTGAAACTCCTTGAGGTGGCCTTAATGACAAAGCATTAAAATAGCCCCAGAGTAAAGGCCTGCCACTCACTTTGTGGATCCCTAGAAGCAGATGAAACAGGTTTAGTTTTCTGTTTAAGGGAACAGCCACCCTAGAAAACAGAGAAGGCTCTGACTCAGGACGGCATTCGACAACCGTAGTAGAAGCTTCCTTAAGAAGAATCTGTGGAACCCCCCACTTGGCACCTTGGAAACAATCAACCGTGGTTCCCCCTGAGAATCCAAAATGCATACCTGCAAAGCCTCAGAGATGTTGCCTGCCAGATCCTCTCCAGCTGCCAAACCAGTCATGACAGAAATCAGACAGCACTGCCAGGAGAGCCTCCAGGTTTGTAACAACCTCAGGAGAAACACCAGGCAGAAGCTGGACAGAAGATCCCAGTCTTACCTTTTTCACATTTTCCCTGATGGCTGACCCTCTGGGCAGGAAATTCCTTCCATTGTATCTTTAGCAAGAAGCTGGTTCTCAAGATACAATGAAAGGGAAGAAAACCTACTACAAAGTAGTTTCAGGATGAACTCCTACCAAATCAGACAAGATGTATGGTCATGAGAAGTTCTTGGGTAAAAAGGCACTTATCTTGGTCTTTATGGGGAACCAGTCTTCCACACTGGCATTTACCCTTCCTGATGACATTAACCCCAAACAGCACAAAAAATTCAAAAAGAACAAAACCCATCTGGATACTTATCTGCAATGGTGAGAACTTCATCAAATAGAAGTAAATCACCAGAATACAAAAACACAGTACAAGGCAGAAAACTAAACTACCCAGACATCAAGATTCCTCAGCAGTGAATACCACACTTGAATACTGCAGCAGTGAATGCAAGGACATCAAAACTGACAGTTCAAACAGAGAACAGTACAATTTCTTGCAATATTAGTTCCAAGGATCTACAAAGAGAGAGAGAATACAATTGTTTTATATCCCTGTTCCTTTTAGGAGCAAATTTCAGCTCCTCATCAATATTTCATCTCAAGGACCGTTTCTACCAATGCAGTATTTAAACAGGTTTGTGCTAATGATAGTACTCCTTGTTTCAAATTTAGTGTGTGAAGAAGAATGTGGTTTACCAAGAGGGTGAGATTGTCACACGCTGAATATGCAGAGTAGAAATTGATTTCCTTAAGAGCTGACCAGTGAACATCTCCCACTGGTGCCAGTGGCAAGGATTGAAGTTCCTTAATTACTGGCCCAGAGGAGGGTCCTTACAGCTGTTTAATGGTTGTTTCTCCTAATATTTTTAGTTTATTTTGTGGAGGACACATTTGGACACTTTGACCATCTCAAACGTAGTATATGCAAGTCCATTTCTTTGGCCAGTTTTAGTGTTTTGGGACACATTTCATATGGTTACCTCAAAAATACATCCTATGAGCTTATCCTTCAACTCTGCTAGCCAAAGTCCTCCAGTTACATTAGAAAATAAAGGAATAACACTAATCCAGACATTAACATAATGGTGCTTCACACTAAAATCTAGAAAGACATTAACATACTACCAAAGTTTGCATACAACTTTCCCCTGAAGCAATCATCCCATTTCCAGTGATCCAGTCACCCCCCCTCATTAGAGACTAATAACACTTCATCCATGGGTCCTAACACTATACTAGGATGCTTAAACATCAATAAAGAACCTTCTGATCACCCCTTAAAAATTGTTTAACTAAAGCCTATCTACAAAAATAGTCCCTCAATTCTGGTGCACTGCAGTAGTAAGTACTCTCCACAAGGAAAGGGGGAGACTGCAGATGCAGTTTTAGGAGTCTTCTCTGTAAAGCCATGAGCTATGGAGCACATCATTACAAACTTCAAATCATGACAAAGGATTAGACTCCACTCACAATTCAGTAAACTTGAAAAAGGTCAGAGGTGAAGTCACTTGATACCATACAACATGATAGAATGTTAAATATACTTACTGCATTAACATTGATCCCTATGTGGTAAACTAAGCAGCAAGGTTGATAAAGGATAATATGCACATTAAGAGTTAGCTACACCTCAGTCAAATAAGGTATCCATTTAATATGCACATTAAGAGTTAGCTACACCTCAGTCAAATAAGGTATCCATTGATATTCCACAGGGATCTGCATCGTGTCCCCCTACCCCCAAATGCCATTTAGGATTTCAAAACTGGGTGTAGTTGTCAAGTTAAACAAAGATCCTTGTACCCTTCAAAATGAACCAGTGTCAACACCTAGTACACCAAATGCCAAGAAATGAATCATCATTCCTTTCAGGAAATAGCAAATTGCTTCAACCTGCAGCATCAACACCATATTATCAAAGATGTCCAATTAGGGGCCTTTGACCAGTGTGGCAGAAGATTAGCAAATCTTCTAAATGCCAAAAAAAAAAAAGAAACGCACCTCTAAAACCAAGGAAATATTGTTCTGTTATATCCTGATCAGACCGGTTATAGATTATACATCCTTTGGCTTATTTTACTAAAACTTCAGAAAATGCTGATGTTACTAACATGATCTCCATCAAAAGTCACCTAGACAGACAAATCCCTATCCCTGTACTTATTGTATAGTCTTCTGAATGGACATCTGGGCCTCACTTGAGCTCAAGATGCAGAATCCTTATTCTTATAGTGCAGCCAGCAGTAGAACAAAATCACCTACCTTAAGAACTAAAACTAGATGAAGGGAGGGTTTTGTCTCCCATCACCAAAACCATTTTACAAACCCAGCATTAAATAGAGCAATCTTGTGTCCAACCTGCATTGCAGTAGAGTCTTGTTGGGCAACTGCACTGCTGCAGAAAACACAACTCATTGCAATTAGACTGTGCCAGTAAATACAAACAAGCTATTTGAGATACCAACCAGCAAAGTACCATTATATTATGTCACTGGATCCATACGTTTCAATTTTCCAGTCTTTACTTTCTTTATAAATACCACTAAAGCTTTAATATTTTCCTTCTGAATCTACAGTACCAATTAGGAATGTTCTACAGTTTGCTGATGTGTACAAAAGTTCCAATTTGTTAATAGGATATAGATGAAATGTGATTTGTGAGCTGTACAGACTTAAAGATCTGTATTGCACTAAGATTTTGAAAATCTAAAAATTCACAGGTTTGCAAACTAACCCCCATGTAAAAAAAAGTATTTTCTGCATCAGTGCACTGATAATTTTCCTTCAAGGGATAATAACTGGGCACACCCCATCATATCAGGGTGTTTACAGTGTAGCAACACAAGGCTATAGACAAAAGGGATTTCTTTAGTGTACCACAACATGCAAATTGTAGCCTAGTTCTTTAGCATTTGAAGCCATTTCTAGTGAATGCTCCCTTCAAAATAAATTGTACATAAGCTTAAGTGATGAAATTGGAATGACCCATGTGCCACTGATTTCTTCAGTGATGTACTTAAATTCTCTAGAAAAAAGTAGACTTAACTGGGACATTTACACCAGACATATTTAGAGCAGTTCATGCTACAGTACTAGTTCAGCTGCTTCACTAAATTTCACCTTCAAGGTCTGGACCTTTGAGAAGAATGTTAAAGCCATGCAATATAAAAAGTCTGGAAATTTTATACCACTTTTTTTCCCCTTTAAAAATTATCAGCATTTCTGCATAAATTTTAAATTTCTGCATCAGCACAACCTCAAGTTGTTGCAAGTTATTACACCAACTTCTCCAGGATTCAACTTTGGATAGATCTTTCATTAGCTCAGTACACACACATTGATATTGTGACCTGCATATCATTAGCTCAGTACACACACATTGATATTGTGACCTGCATATCATGTTTCTAAATTCCCACATTAGCAAAGCCTGAAAGTGCCAAACTTAAATTCAGAGCTCACATGATTCCATGGATGGTCTGGAGCAAGGTATACTGCCTTATTACTGACCTCCTTCCCATGTGGGCTGTCCCATTTCATTGGTACTTACTAGGCTATTGAGAAATCTTAAGCCTAGCCTCACCTCCCTATGGTACTTTTTAGGCTCATTTTGCAACCAAAACCACAGACAAGCCAAACAAGGATGTATTTGATCATCTGCAGGTTTCTATCCCTGAGGGATGGGGGTGCTAAACAGAAGATTAATTTGAGGTTACCCATCCATTCATAACTGTAGGGTGTTCCTGCCGGCAGGCAGCCCGAGGTCGGCCAGAATCCCAAAGTCTGGGTCCGGTGTCGGCTGTACCAGCAAGTACCCCAACGTCAGAACGCAGAGGTACATAGCTGACAGCCGACACCATCTTCTCCAGCCTTTCTTGCCCCAGGTGTCAGAAGCTCCCCAAAATATACAAAAGGTGTCCCAAAGGAAACACAAATACACCACAAAGGAAGAGGTGATAGAACAAACAGAAAACAAGAGGGGAATGGTGGGAGGGAAACCCCGACTGCAACAGTGAAGACACTCTAACATCTACATTTATGGTAGGTGTACACAACTGTACTATGTTCTTAGTGTTTCACTGTTGCAGTCATAACTGTAGGGTGGAATCTCAAAGCTGAGAAGGAGGGTGGAGGTATGCAGAAGGGGCAGCCAGAAGACCCTGCAAGACAGCAGAGGCAAAACCTGCCCTAGACTTGGAATACAAAGGGAGATTATAGTGCTTAGAGAAGGTATGCACTGAACTCCAAGTGGCAGCTTCCAAAATGTCCTTGGTAGGAACTCCTCTGAGAAAAGCTGCTGAAGTGGCAGCTGCCCTAGTAGAATGACTCCTAACAGTGCCTGGAATCAAGTTTCCCAAAATGAGAGTAACAAAACCTTATTCCATGAGCAATCCATTTGGAAATAGTTTGTTTAGAAATAGCCTTGCCTAGAGAACTGGAGGCATAAGAGATAAGCAACTGTTCAGATTTCCTGAAATCTGAAGTTCTGTCAAAGTAAAATCGTAGTTGTCTGTGTACGTCCAATGAATGTAAAATCCTTTCCCCTTTGTTTTGAGGATTTGGAAAGAAAGTAGGAAGGTGAATAGTCTGATTTAAAGCCACTTTAGAAATCACCCTAGGCATAAATGTAGGATTGGTCCTCAAGGCCACCCTGTCTTGATGGAAAATAAGGTATGGTTCCACAGCCATGAGAGCTTGCAACTCTGACACCCTTCTGGCAGAAGTCAATGCTAATAAAATAGCTGTTTTCCAGGATAAGAACTTGATATCCGAAGCAGCAGCAGGCTCAAAGGGAGGTAAAGTAAGCTTCTCCAAAACATAATTAAGATCCCAAGCAGGAACAGGAGGAGTTCTGGGAGGTCTTAAATTCTTAGCCCCTCTCAAGAATTGTCTCACCAGTTGATGAGAAAAAATGGGGGGATCAGTGTTGAAATGAGCCGAAATAGCAGAAGCATGAATTTTGATGGAAGACAATGAGAGGCCTTTAAGCAAGAGTTCAGAGAGGTAAAGTAAAATGGAGGAAATATCAGGTAGAAGAGGATCAGAACCTCGATCCCGCATCCAAATACAAAATCTTTTCCATTTAGAAGCATAAGATTTTCTAGTACTAGGATGCCTAGCTTCCAAGAGGACATCCAAAACTTGTTTGGGAAGAGCAGAAAGAATCAAAGGCCTTTGTAGAGCCAGGCTGCCAGGCAAAGAGTCTTGATTTGAGTGTGTAGCATCTGACCCTGATGCTGGGACAGAAGGGAAGGAAACAGAGGCAGAATCCAAGGAGGTTCCAAGAACAGGTGTCTTAAGGTTGGATACCAGAACTGCAGAGGCCAATTTGGAGCCATCAGAATGATAATCTTGGGTCTGTCCTGTTTTATTTTCAGTAGCACCCGAGGCAGAAGAGGAAGAGGAGGGAAGGCATATCCCGAAAGATTCCTCCAGCTGAAAGACAGGGCATCCACTTTCCATGCTGTTTTGTGGAAGGACCTGGTGCAAAATAGAGGTAACTGATGGTTGAGATGGGATGCAAACAGATCTGAGGACAACCCCAAACTGATGTAATCCTGCTGAATAAGTTGGGGTCCAGCATCCATTTGTGGGGATCCAAAAGATTTCTGCTTAGGCTGTCTGCCAAGAGATTTTGCTTTCCTGGGATGAATTGAGCTTGAAGATGCAGGTTCAGATTTAGAGCTGTGTCCCATAGACTCTTGGCTAGTCTGCAAAGGGGGTAAGAGTGGGAGCCCCCCTGTTTGACCACATGACTGTGGTATTGTCTGTATGAATCAGAAGATGTCCTGGTTGCAAAAATTTCTGGAAGGCTAGAAGAGCATGTTGGACTGCCAACATCTCCTTCAGGTTGATGTGCCAGTGAAGATGTTTCTTTGGCCAAGAGCCCTGCTGGCAGTTGTCTTGAAAATGAGCTTCCCAAGCATAATCCGAAGCGTCTGTGGTCATGATCTGAGAAGGCTGAGGCAGACGAAAGGGGTTTCCTTCGTTTAAAGCACAGGTCCTGGACCACCAAAGGAACTCTTTTTGGAGGCAGGGAATCAGAGGTATCATTGTTTCCAGGCTGTGGTAATGCTGAGACCATACACTCTTTAGGTACCATTGAAGTTCTCATATGAAGCCTTGCATTTGGAATCAACAGGATGCAAGAAGCCATGTAGCCCAAAGCCTGCAGGAATTTCCTTGCAGTGAGCTGAGTCAAAGTAGCCAAGGTTTTGAAAATTGATGCCAGATGTACTTGCTTTTCTGGAGTCAGGAAGGCCTTTTGCAAGCTTCTGTTTAGAAGAGCTCCCAAAAAGATAATTTGTTGAGAGGGGATCAAATGTGACTTTTTTGTGTTCACTGAAAATCCCAGTAGTAGGAGGAGACGCTGAACAAACTGCAGATGTTGAAGTAAAAGATCCTTGCTGTCCGCCTGGATAAGGCACTCATCCAGATAGGGGTAAATTTGAATCCCTTGGAGTCTGCAATAAGCCATTACTGGAGCCAGGCACTTGGTAAAGACTCTGGGTGCAGCAGATAAGCCAAAGGGCAGTGCAGAGAATTGAAAGGGTCTCGAGCCTGCCTTGAATTTGAGGTATTTTCTGCGTTCCTGTCTGATGGGAATGTGTAAGTAGGCCTCCTTCAGGTCCAATGTTACCATCCAAGCATCCGGAGAGAGCATGGGAAGAAGTTGTTGCAGAGTAAGCATCTTGAATTTTGGAATTTCCAGAAAAGTATTTAACACCGAGAGGTCCAGAATAGGTCTCCATGCATTTTGTTTTCTTGGGACCAGGAAAAGTCTTCAATAAAAACCCTTGCTCATCTCTGGGGGTGGAACAGGTTCTATGGCTCTCATGGCCAATAAAGCGTCCACCTGATTTAAGGCCTCTGACCATTGATGTTTTGGCAGATCTGGCCAACCGTAAGACCTTGGCAGACTATGAAAGTGGAATTTGTAGCCTTTTAAAATCACATCTAAAAACCCATTTGTCCTGGGTTATATGCATCCAATTTTGGTAAAAGATGGTCTTCCTCCGAGAGGAGCTTCCAGGCAAGAAGGACCTGTAGCCCAGAGGGAGTCATTGGGTCTGCTTCTTTTGTGATTGAGGTCTGTCTTCTCCCCTTCTAGGTGAAGAAGCAGTCCACTGTCTGGACCTATAAGAGGCCTGTGTCTGTGCCCGGCCTCTAGACAGTCTAGATCTTCCCCTTTGAGGCCTGTCAGAAGTGGGAAAAGACCAATTTTTGGAGGGCCAATTTCTAGAAAATCTAGGAGGCTGAACTTGTAAAAAATCTTTGACAGTCTGCATAGATTTTGCTTTTTCCTCCATCTTTTTAATAACCTCCTCAGCCTTAGATCCAAATAACACATGTTGAACAGGGGCATCTAACCGTTTCGCCTTAACCTGCTCAGGTAAATTCTGCTCTCGAAGCCAAGCATGTCTCCTTATAACAGTACCAGAGGCTGCGGCCCTGCAAGAAGCTTCCAAGGCATCAAAACCACAATGTAAACTATGTTTGCTAACTTGTTCAGTTGCATGCAAAACATCCTGTAATTCCTTGTCCTCTGCACATGCAGGAAAGGTAGAAAGCCTTTGCTTTAAAACAGACAAAAGAAATTGCTGATACTTGAACATATGAAACTGGCAATTTAAAGCTCTAATAGAAAGAGTAGCAGAAGTATAAACCTTTTTGCCCCACCTATCCAAGGCACGAGAATCCTTTTCAGAGGGAATAGGATTTTTAGATGAAGCGGCCTTAGCAGCTTTAGAACCCTGAGAAATAGTTTCTGGATCTGCAGAAGGGTTCTTAAATAAGAATTGATGGGAATCGGGGACTCTGTAAAATCTATCAGGCTTAGAAGGAGCAGGCGGCAAGGAATCATGATTTCAGGTTAGCTTCAGAGAAAGCATCATCCACAATGTCAAGCACAGGAGGAATAGCCAAAGGTCTGTGTTGAGGGAGAAGGAGAAATTCTCAGAGTCTCTTTTTGGAGGCAGAATAATCCTGACCTTCCCAATGAAAATGCTCTCTCATCTCATGTAAAGTTTCCCCAAAAGAGAAATCTTCAGGGGGAGAAGCAGAGGGAATAGAGTCCTCTGCATCTGAAGCCTCATAAGGAGGAAGAGAGTAATCCTGGTCAGAGGAAGAGACAGAAGACACAGAAGCCTGGTCAGAGGAATCATAAGGTAAATCCTGTCTAGGCCTTTTTTCAGGAGGAGGGTGAGAACCCCTAATCAATCATTGTAAGTAAATCCTCAGCCATCCGTAGTAATTGCTTCTGGGACTTGGGAGCTGAATCCGAAGCAGCTCGAGTAGAAACCCTTGGTTTTACAGGAGTTTTTGTCTTTGATTTTGATGAAACAGTTATATGTGAAGGCCTGAAAACTCCCTCAGAAGCTGGTACCTGCACAGCGGTTCTGGACCCATCTGAAGGAGGGACATCCGAAGGTCCTACAGCAGATAAAATATTAGGCCTAGATGGCTCCCCATGGGAGTCCGTGTCGGCCATCGGTTCAGAAGTGACAGACAACAGGGGCTGCAAAAGCACCTCACTGACTACAGCCGAACCCGAAGCTGGCTCCGGCTGCGAAGAATCCTGTTTGGACCTCGGAGTCCTATCCTTGTCCTTGCGTTTCTTTCGAATTCCGGTTGTCGGTAAAGTATCCAACGACATCCTATAATTAAATAGTCTACCGAAATAGTTCAAGGCTCAATCGTACCTATGCTTGATAGTGCGAGAATTAAACCTGGCACAGAACCAACAACAAGAAACGTCATGGTCAGGGCCTAAGCAAGGTAGACAGTAAGAGCGGAAATCTTTATGAGGTATTTGTTTTCCACACGATATACAATTAACTTTTTCTGACATCGGAGGAGCAAGAAAAAAGTTTCCCCAATGGGGTACTTAGCTTGAGAAGAGAAGTTGAAAACTTCGGACCGAAGTCAATCAAAGCACGTTGTTCTGAATACGCTAACCAACGACTTGCGAGCTGATTTCCACCGCACGGCAAGAAAGACTGGAGAAGATGGCGTCGGCTGTCAGCTATGTACATCTGCGTTCTGACGTCAGGGTACTTGCTGGTACACCTGACGCCAGACCCAGACTTTGGGATTCTGGCCGACCTCGGGCTGCCTGCCAGCAGGAACACCCTACAGTTATGACTGCAACAGTGAAACACGAAGAACATCTTCATATTCCTTTGCCAATTATATGGGCTAACTTGAAAGGATATTGTGACAGTCATTACATTGTCAAAAAAAAAAAAAAAAAAAAAAAAAAAAGACAGCCATGAACCCAAGAACCCAGGTCTCAAAACTAACATTTTCAATTTGTACCATGTGTAGACATGAGGGGAGGCATCGTCTAACTGCCAACATTTAGCTGGTATAATTACACAAAGGATTTGCTAGGAAGAATTAATTCTGGAGGATTTGAGCATCACACAGTGGACCCCCAGTTTTGTCATAGTCTGCAAATTTTGTCAGAGTTCTTGGTTCTCTGCTTGCAGAGCTGAAAAAATGCAGATAGGAGCTCCAGCAATGAGACCAGACATCCCATTGTTCAAATTCTTACTTTGATACAGCACCTGCATCTCCAACTGCATAATAATGTCAGCCATTTGTTGTATCCATCTTACAACATATGCATTGTATTTGTTTTTGTACAATGCCAGCAGCTTTAGCCAGGTCACAAGTGACCTACTGTGTCCATAACCCTTCTAAAGAAATTTTGGAGATTAAATGACAGGCTCTACCTTTCACAAACCCAAACTGCTGGGGGGTCATGTCTAAGAAGATTCTTAATTTCACATTCCATGGCTTTGCAAATGAGAATTAAGGTAGGCACTCCTGTAATTCCCTTGGTTAGTTGCAAGTCTCACTTACAAATAGGGATCACCCTGCTATGCACCACTCAAGACTAAATCAGTAGCTAAACGTTTTGAGGAAAGGTCTGCAAAAACACACTTAACAGAACTAAGCAATTGGGTATATTTGTTAGGTTCCATAATGGAAATATGATCTTTATTAGCAATTTCAGTAAATGTTCTTTAGAGATAATTTGAAGAGTAAGAGATAAAGATGCTTGGACTTGCAAATAATCAACTTTGCCCCCAAGAGGAATATTGAAAGGTTATTGGCATCAATTGGGTCTTAATAGGAGCATATTGGTCTGCACCTGCATCTAAAGTCTACATTATGTCCATCAACTTCAACCTTTACTACAGACTTCAGCATCCAAGTTTCAACTATTACCAACAAAAAAGTGTCAAGTATGGTTTACATGATTTTTTAAAAATGTGTAAATGGAAGACCATGTTCTTTCCTACTCCATCAAATAGGACTTGTGAAATGCTACATCCTACCACAAGGCTGAATTCCAGAAAGCATGATTAACTTTCTGGATGCCATGTTTGTTACAGTATACTGCCACAGGACATTTCACATGGGATTACATTTATAAATCCATCCAGACAGGGATTTTTACCTTCTTCACCAGTTAAGGTGATCCTACATTTGAACTCTATATGCTTTTTAACCAATGAAACTAAGGAATAAATTTATCACATTTAAAGTCATAAGCCACTAATCTAACCCAGATCTTTGGGTTATTATCAGGTACTCTTCCTGTACACCAAAGAATGCTACATATCCACAGCTTTTGATGGCTCAGTTTAAAAGCCAATCCAATTTCATCATAAGGCAAGTCATTCTACTAAAAGAATCATGCAGCAAATTTAGTTTTTAATTTACAATCCTCGGGTAAACAGGATAAGCGTTTAGTCCTTGCTTGTTCTCTTGTATAGAGCACATCTAAATGAGAGTTTTTTTTTTGCCTGACAAATGTTAAATACCTTTTTGGCTTCTCCCGCAACATGCCAGAATGCAACACAATGTACCTTCAAAGACTTCTTAGATAACCCATAAAGAATTTTTCACATTTCTGGAAGAGTTTCCAGTTTTCATCCCAATTTCCATTCAGCATAAATATCCATGGGACTGCAGATGACTTTCCACTACGAGCTATTAATCTGTAATTCCTAATATCACACTTTGGCACCCTGTACCACATGACAGGCAGGAGTGCAGCTGTCACATTATCAAGCCATATGCTCACATAAGGGATTTCCAAGAGATACTGGAGGCCTTGAATAAATAGTAGTAAACCCTTGGATATTGTACTGCTGCCTGTAGTATTCACACATGCCAAGAGTCGCAGAGTTTACACAGAAGTAAATGCAAGGGATAAATCTTAATTATGCACACAACTTGCGTAGACCATGATTTGCATAGGAGTGCACCATTGACTTAACACCAGGAGATTATGAATGTGGCAAATCTACTATTGCTTTAATATCCAGCACCAGGAGACTGCATTGAATGAGGAAGTCTTAATATTCTAGTGCCTGGAAAAAGTAGTCAGCCTTCCAAGTGGACTTGGAAGGCTGACTACTTTTTCCAGGCACTAGAATTCATTGTCCCAATACCAGGAAGTGGCAGTAAGCTAGAGGAGCCACAATCACCCTTCATTCTAGAGTAGTGTAGCACATTTGTGATGCATCACAGCTAGTTCTTCCCCCTTGTATTTAGAAAGGAAGTCATTTTTGAAGTCAGATTCAAGTTTGCAATATAGAGCACGATACCTCTCGACTGTATAGAGTTTTGCAGAATATCTAGGATTTGCCTAATTTTTTGGCTCTTTCATAAAATTGTGGTTTCTAGCAAGTTGAACCCAAAAACAGAACAAAATTTTTCAGCGTACCAAACACCAGAAAAAAGACACCGCTGAAATCCCTCGGGTCTTGAGATGCTGGGAATAACCACTCAGCAAATGATTCCACAACAAAAGGAGCTCCAGATATGGAAATATAATAAAACTATTTATTCACACACACTGGTTAAGCGCTTTCACTCGACACAGCAAGCTTCATCAGAACCTGATGAAGCTCGCTGTGTCGAGTGAAAGCGCTTAACCAGTGTGTGTGAATAGTTTTATTATATTTCCATATCTGGAGCTCCTTTTGTTGTGGAATCATTTGCCGAGTGGTTATTCCCAGCATCTCAAGACCAGAGGGATTTCAGCGGTGTCTTGTTTCTAGCAAGTTAAAAAGACTGAAGTTAAAAAATGACATTTGAGTTTCAGACTTCATACCTTTCAGAAAATTCATGCTAATGCAAAACCTGTTATTCAAACTAGTTGTTTGAAAGAGAAATATTTTATAATGGTCTATTTTGGGGCCTTTGTCCAGATTCTAAGAGGTTGAGTGGTATGGAGAACACCAATATGAAACGCGCACTGTGCAGCCACATCCTTTTGTAACTGCTTTTGTTAACTTAAATGTGAATCATAAAATAGTGAACTGGTACCCACTCCAGCAGTGGGAGAGAGTCATAACTAGCACCAATCTTACCTGTAGCTCTTTGCCTTTACCACCAGAAGCAGGGACAAATCCAGACTTAAATCAGGGATACCCTTTAAAATATTAGTACTATTAATGTGAGAAGCTGGCAAAGGAAAGCAGGTTAGTATGCATTTTCTGGCACTAAATGAGTCTTGGTAATCTACCTTTTCTTCCAAAGCTAACAGTTTTATATTGGACAGAGTAAAACTGAGAAAAAAAATCAGGAACATTTGAGAACTATGATCTTAACCACCAGGTGGATAGCCTGCTGGTGCACATTATGACTCTGCATTTACTGCATAGGGAGTTTAGTTTCCAGCTGGTCATAAGCTACTCCATTTCTGCTGCCCCTGCAAGGATACATCTACAAGTTTTAGTTATGTACACCAGTTTTACCACTACCGCTGGGAGTTTGATGTTACTTAAATATTGAACATATGTAATTTGATGCATGTCAATGTTAAAGAAATCCAATACTTCACATTGCAATGTGTAATTTTAGAGTAGTATTGAATGTATTTAACTCAGTCTTATGGAAAAAGCTGCAAAAGAACAAGATTTTTTTTTTTTACTGATAATGGCTTTACAACTGAAAATTTAATCAAATGTGGATAGATAGTCAATGTCTCCTGTATATCTAAACCAGCATGCTACAGTAAAATGATATATACACCCATATAAAATTGTTTGCTTCTTTATAATGAAGAGTTGCATTGAATTACTATGCAGATCCATAAATTAAATCCGTATTTACATCGCCTTTACATACTACCCAAACCTGGGAAGTCTGCAAAAAGGTTAACTTACTTATGGCACAAAAAGGGTAGGCCACATTGCAGACCATGCCTAGACCACAAAACTTTGCAATATGCACTGTAAATGTGAACAGGCAGGAATTTAAGTTACTTATGGGGTAGATATTACCTTTTGTACCAAACTTCCTTGAGAAGTCTGCCAAATAAATTTCAGAGTGGAAAGAAATAAAGCACATATTCTGAATTAAAGTTTAAAAGGACTGGATATAGGTATACTAACTTTTCCATAATTTGCCAAAATATTTATGTTCATTTCCATATGCAGTGCGTACCAAGACAGGTTTGAACATACTGAACCTAAAGTGCATCCTGACAAACTGTGTGTGTGTGTGTGTGTGTGTGTGTGTGTGTGTGTGTGTGTGTGTGTGTGTGGGGGTGAACATCTGACATACCAAGAAAATTATGCATATGGGTTTTTCTAGAACGTCCAAAAAAAAAAAATAAATGTAATTTATGTGGGGCAGTATGACACACATGGGATAGTAAAGCTGTAGGACGGATGTAAAAAAGTTACAGCTGAATTAAACCCTCAAGAATGGCCTGAAAAGACATGTTCTGGACTGCATGTGGTTTATGGTAGTCTTTTTTTTTTTTTTTTTTTTAAAAAAAAACAGAACAGCTAGAGCTATATTGCCAGACATTTACTCCTCAAGGCAGTGAATGTATCACACATTTGAAATGGTATTTGATAATCCATTAACTATTTTTGTTAGTAACAAACCTTTAAACATGTTCCATTTGTCTATTACAACATATTTGCGATAATTAACATCAGATGTTTTCATGTTGTTACAATGGCTGCTGCTGACTTCAAAGCAAAGAGGGACTGCAGGAAGAAACTGAATGGGTGGGGCCAAATACAGTGGGGCGGGACTGTATTACAGCAGGGCAAAATTTACCTAAGAAGAACTAAACCCAAACATAAAAACTACTGTTCAATCTCAACCTTACTACAGGATATGTACCCAAAGAGTGGCGTACAGGAACAGTGGTCCCTCTCCACAAAGGTGGTGCCTCAACGGATCCTGGAAACTATCGCCCCATAAGCCTGACTAGCTTGGTCTGCAAAGCTATGGAAAGGTTCATCATGGACCTCATAAAGATATTGGGGACCTACAGACACTGGGATCCTACCCAGTTTGGCTTTAAGGGCAGATCCTGCCTCTTAAACCTGGTTGATTTCTTTGAAACAGGTCACCGAGACCATTGATGAAGGGAAGGTGGTCCACACAGCCTACCTGGACCTTGCAAAAGCCTTCGATACAATACCCCACTCTGGCATTATAGATAAGCTCACCAGCTTAAATATAAACCCCTATGTCACTAGATGGGTTGCAAACTGGCTCAAGGACAGAACCCACATGGTTAGAATTGCTGGAGCCATGTCAGACTCCAAACCAGTTACAAGTGGCGTCCCACAAGGCTCAGTCCTGGGACCTCTCTTGTTATTTCTCGGAGGTACAGGCTAACACGGAAGGACTGTGGCTGACCAAGTTCGCAGATGACTGCAAACTGGGCACCATAATCGACTCTCCCGCCGACACAAGCATCCTACAAAAGGGCCTCATAGAAACAGACAACTGGTGCCAGAGACATGGCCTCAAAGCTAAATGCCAAAAAGTGTATAGTCATCCCCTTTGGCAAAAACAAAGGGCCCACAAATTACCACATAGGTGGTAATCCATTAAGTACGGAAGAAGTAATTGGGGGGGGGGGACCTAGGGATCCAAGTTGATAGCAATCTCTCATTTGACAACCACGTGGCCAAAGTGGTTAGAAAAACATTTTATATAGCCCACCTAATCATGAAGGGATTCACATCTAGATCAGGGGAGGTCATCGTGCCTCTTTACTCATCCCTCATCAGGCCCATAATTGACTAAAATGCCCCTTTTGGGATGTACCTTACCAGACACCTGCAGCAACTGGAAAGATCCCAAAAGTACCGCACCAAGAGGATCAAAGGGCTCAAACAGATGCCATATGCTGCCCGGTTAAAGAAACTCCAGCTCTACTCAGTGGCATACCGTCTGCTCAGAGGCGATCTGTGCCTGATGTATAAAGCCATGTCCAACCCGGAATTAATGGACATGCTGCACCTCAGAAAATCCAAATCCCATCGAGCTATGCACTCGAGAGACTTGAACCTCAGCGCTGAGATAAATAGGACATGCTGGTGGGACAGATTCATAACCCAGAGGCTCCTTTCACTCTGCCTAACCTGGACTGGGATTTTATTCCAGAGTCCCTCATTGACCCTCTTCAAGAGGAATCTTGACGAGTGGATTTGAGATAGTAGGTTTACCCCTGGTATCACTTCTGTGTCACTGTTAGACAGAGGCACAGTATACCAACCTCGAAAAAGGGCATAGCAAAATTCATTTAAAATGGGTGGCGAAAGCCAAACACACTCTGGCTAGGCTTATAAATGCCCTAGGGCAGATAGCCTAGTATGAACCTAAATCAAAACAGATGTGGCCATTCACTTATTCGCTGCTTCAGTATAAGCCTGTATTATAGCTGCTTCAGTATAAGCCTGTATTATAGCGACTTCACTGACTATAAACACTTTAGATGGTTAGCCATAATCAAGCAACACTCCATAGGGCCCTGTCACTCACTAATCTCCCCTGCATACTCAGTACTATCCTGGTCCCCCTTCATCCTGGTCCCCTCAAGAGATGGCCAAGACTCGTGTAATTTAAGTCTGGCAGAAGTAGTCAAGATGGAGATTTGCTAGGATGCCAGAAGTCAAAGTTGTAGATTTATTTTATTTATTTATTGCATTTGTTTACTGGGATAAGTCCATTGGGCCTAAAAGAGCCCATTTTCAGAGGAGGCCCGGGGAGAAAAGCTCCAACGAGATACAGAAAAAATATAAACATTAATTAGTACAGAAGCAGAAACAGTGTTACAGATAATATAGTAACATACAGAATATATACATAAAAGCAGGAATCTAGTTTGATTACAGCAATATATACAGAAGATATACATTAAAGCAGAATTCAATGAATTCAATCAGATTGGTATAAACAGAGATCAGTATTATTGCACCAGATGCACTTAACACACAACTTCTAGACTTGAAAATCATGAGTAAAAAAATATTCAGTCTTTCTGTGGATAGTACCTGCCTACACCCCTCCAAAAAAAAAAAAAAAAAAGACAGTTGCCTTCCATGTACCACTCTTATTTGGGATGAAAAGAAACAAAGATACAATATACTATTTGAGTGTCTGGGAGAAGAAACCAAAGCACTTGGATAAAATCCACAAAGAAAATTACTTCACATGCAAGGAATGAATAGCCAGGAAAAACACAGAAACCAAGTGCTGTTAAATGGCAACACCAACATTGCCAATGATCAGTTGCCATCATGCATCCTGCATCCTGCTCAGACAACCACAAACTGCTATGAGTGCAATGCCAGTTATAGAAAGTAAAACAATATATATGCACACTACTTATGCAAAGCCAGCATAAATGAACAGGGGCTTATCTACACACAACCCCTGCATCCAATTAAAGCCAACTTTGTAATATTTGAGGTGTATTCAGTCAATGTAATAAATATAGCAATGACTGCAGAAAACTGTTAATCCCTCCTAATCAGATGTGAGGAATTTCCACATCAATTGCTTTGATTTTAAGATGATGCACAAGCAGTACACCCTTTCCCCATCGATCCCTTCATTAGTTTGTACACCCACACACAGCACACCTTAAAAACATGGAACATAATTCAATTTAAAGGAAATTCAGCAGTTCTCTAAACTTTAATGGTAATTGATAATGATTCATGAAATCACTAACTGCAGCCCAATTAAGACTATCACATGAGAAAAAAAATCCTGGTTTACTCTCTCTTTTGCCAGGATTTTTTAAATAAAGTTTATCCCGTTTGGGACTTCATTCAAAATATGCTGTTCCTCACCAGACTGTTACCCTAGGATCCCTTAGCAAGCGTTGCATCCAAACATTAAATACCCAGAAATGCTATCTTGTCAAATTTTGGTCAACTATTATAAATGAAATAAATGTTTTTAGACAGTTTACTCCTTATTGCCCAACATTGTTTGATTTCTAAGATTAACCCAATATAGGTTTTCACAAGATTTCCTATGCCCTATGGTTACGCCAACTGCTATGCTGTCTTGAGATGCCGAAACTCCAACCTTGCCGTTATTGAATAACAGTTCAAGAAGACAGTTTAAAATAATCCAACATTTAATGGAGACAAATAAACGGCTGACAACATACTGAGAGTTAAGCGCTTTCACCCAAAAATGATGCAGAATGTAAGGAAACAAGTTTTAGGCGAATGGGGGAAAAATATGTCCCTCTATTAGGTCAAGGTTACAAAAACATCCATACTTTACATATTGATAGGCAAGATGTAATAGCAAGGAATTACAGTAGAGCATGTGTACTAGAATACGGACCTTACACAAGACATATTGAATAGGAACTGGAATATAATTCTTGCCGATAATGTAGTTAATATAGTTGGACACCATCCTTATTTTATAAATAAAATGGGTCCAAACATTAAGAAATATTTGGAAATGAGCCCTATACATAGTAATCTTTCTTCAAAACATACTAGCAAATGTGGTAATTGCAATTGGTGTCACACTATAAATTTAAAAGGGGTAAAATTAGACAATATTAATAGATCTAACATAATGTTTCGACAGGGGAATTTTAGATGTAAATTTTTAGTATATTTAGCTTTGTGTGGTATATGCTTGGCTTTTTACATCAGAAAGACTGAAAGACAGTTCAACAAGCGTATCTATGATCATATGTACTGTATTAAAAAAAAGAGACGAAAAGAACGCTTTATACAGACAAAGTGGCAGGAGATAACCATTATATTTTATTTTCTATATTGGATATTATTAAGTTGGACCCAAGAGGGGGAAATTATAAAGGACATTTATCTTATAAGGAAATGTGGTGGCAATTTACTGATGTCTAGACCCCACCCCCTCCCCCCCGGGTTGAACAACTTTATTTCTATTAAACTGCTGTTTAATAATGCACAATTAATAATTAGTTGGTTTTTATCCCAACTACTAGCAGCTAAGTGTAGGGAAATGATTCATGTTGAATTTTATATATTATTATTTTTTAATGTTCAGATATATGAACAGTAATAATTTTATCTGCTATAGCTTTAAATTTGGCTACATTTTTGGCGCCAAATAATTAATTTAAAATGGCAACTGTTTCATTCATTGAATTTAGTTCAAGAAGCCTGTATTGTAAATGGGTGAAAGCGCTCAATTCTCAGTATGTTGTCAGCCATTTTTTATTTTTTGACTTCATTAAAATGTTGGATTTTAAATGGTCTTCTTGAACTGTTATTCAATAACAGCAAGGTTAGAGTTTCGGCATCTCAAGACAGCATAGCAGGTGGCATAAGCTTTATTTATTTGCTTGTTGGTTCAGTTGTTGTGCGAACACCTTTCTTTGACCGTATTTGTATGGCCTATGGTAATTGGTATAATAAAATCATTTCCATACAATGGGAAGCAAGTATTTAAATCCAATAACAAATTTTCATTGCTGCATATACAATTCTAGCTCATAGGATTTGTGTGCTGTGAAGTGGAATTTGGTATAAAATAAGCATATTCAGTGGGATTTGGTATCAAAAGATTTAATAGCTGCTTAAAAGCACTATTTTTGTTTAGTCTTATCTCAGCAGAAAACTTTTGAGGACTAATTTAACTCAACCGGTAGGAAGGCTTTATCATGAAAGTGTGTTGGCTTCAAAGTGGGAACAATGGTTATTGGAAACATTTATGGTAGGATTTCCATGCATTACATCTTGGTGGGTTAGAACAGTTTCATAGATATATACACTAGGCCATGACCACAAGGGCCCTTACAAGTCTAGCAAAGCCTCATTGACTGATTTGTAGATTGAAGGCATTGGTAAGACTATTCAGTTCTTACCAATTAAAATTGTATTAATCTTGGTATCCCAGAGATTTCTTCTGAGTGATGGCATAAGGAGAGTCCTCCATGTATGAAGAATTCCTCTGCTAGATCAGTCTAATTATCAATGTGATTCTTTGGGGTTACAATGCCCCCCCCACCAGAACAAAAGGTGGAGATTATATAGCTAAAAAAGAAATAGTATCTAATGGATGGATGAGCAACTAACCTTAAACTGTACTATGAAATCCCAGTCATGTGTGCAAATGCCAATAAGGTACTGGATGTGTTTCTGCTACAAAACCATTTTGTTTTTGGGGGGGGGGGGGTGTCACATTCATAATTACTGCTTGGTCCAAAGGCTACAAAACGACATGCAGCACTAACCACTGACAATTTACTTTGGATGGATACCTACCCTTAAAAAATGTACCACTTGTGCAATGAAAGGAATTTTTAACCTATCCAAAAGATTTCACTGATCATCCATACACTTCTGCTGCTTTACCTCAACTCAAAGGAATTTGCATGTTGAGATATTAGCAACACCTTGTGATTTTTTTCCATCACCAGTGGCTTTAGCCTGCCACAACCAGGCACTACAACATTGCAAGGACTCTGATACTGATGCTGTCATTATGGACCATCAGTCTGGTCAAGAGCAACTCTGACCTGCTGACTTAAAAGGGATGACAGAGTTTGTGGTTTTCCACACCTTAAATCATATATTTTAAAGATACAAGAACCCTCCAATGCTTTTCAGAATGAAATTGTCCAACTGTCTGTCTTGTCATCGGAACAAACACAGTCCTTCAATGTTAATACTGTGCTTCCTATGGTCGACTATCCACAAAGACTCCTCCATATACTTGTGCACTTAGTTTGTAATCAGCCTTGGGTTCATCATGGTTTGCATAGTTAATTATGCACATAGTCTACATGGCACAAAGGCCTCAGCAACTTTTAATGTAGTCACTATTTTGTAAGCTGAATAGCATCATAGGTTTTGCTGATTATGTGCTCTTGTGAAAGTAGCCATTTGTAGTTGCTTTGTACGCACTACAACACTGGCTGGGAAGAATTTCATTGATAAATCTAGTGCTTTCAGGATGCATTATATGCTCATTTTTCAAGATGCATTATATGCTTGTATACATTTGCTTTGTCTTTGAAATACTCAACACACCAAAGAGATGTCCCTGCATACGTGGAAAGGATAAGACCGTAACCATCAAAATAGGGAAGTTTAAACAAGCTGCTCTGAACAGCCCAGAGTTGTAAACTGTTAAACATGTACAAATGGATTTGTCCATTATCAATACTACCCAATTATTGTATCTCAAACAGCAGACATGTTATGTCAAATGCACATGTTATCAGGGTCTTGCCAAATGCCTTTGGAGAAAATTTGTCCTGCACACTGGCACTTTGGCTCTATCAGCCAAAGACTTTTTGATCAGGTTAATGTGGCTTTTTTTCATTGTGCACAAAGCATTACCCAGAGATGAAAGCCATTTAAACCAAGATGGTGTAATATCCGTGTTGGATCCTGCATCAAGAGTTGTTTCAATCAGTGGAAAGTGACCAAAAGCCAAACCTTCATACAAAGTTATGAACATAAAAGCCACTCAACATGGCCACTACCTATCATACAGCCTGGTCATGCTGCCAGCTTAAATCATATCTCAACTGTCCAGATTTTCACAGAATGTCTGGATTTTTGCCTCATTTTAGTCAGTTCCTCTGTTCTGGCAAATCGAGTTTCAGACTTCATATCCTTCAGAAAAATGCATGCTAACAGAAAGAACATTCTAGCAACTTTCTAAGTTCATAAAATCAATACTTAAATACTATTTGTGGGCCTATTATTTTAGGATTCATCCAGATTTCTTGCTGCAGGAGGTTGAGAGCTATAGTTTAAAAGTCAAGTTGAGGAGAAAAAAGTGAGACACTTGTGTAACAGACGTCTAGACCATGATCCTGACCATGATCCTATAAATGAGAGGGAGTAAAATGGTAAGACCCATATCCAGTACTAGATGGGTATCAAGGATTACAGGGTTCCAGAGAACCAGTCTAGTCAATAAGCAGAAAATAATGTGATCAATTTCTAGTAAACCTGTACCAGTACCTACAGATCAGTCTGCCTCAACCAAGTTCAGTTTTTCAGTGAGACTGCTCTCCAACCTATGGAGTAGAGTGCAACTATTTATCCAGTCACTGGATCAATATTTGCACACTTTTTCCACCCACAGGAACTGCTTTGTAGTGGTAATCAGAATGGAATTTGTTACCCATCTATTCAGACTAATCCATTTAGGATTTTGAAGTTATGGCAGAGATCAAACGCTCAAATGATAAAGATGATGTTTCATAATTATTTCTCACCATTTTGTATTGAATATATAGTACACGAGTTGCATGCCATAGAACTAGAACTAGATTTTGAAAAAGTAATTATGAGAGATATTGTATAAACATTTATGAGAGATATTGTATAAACATTTGTGCAGCATTAATGTGAAATATTGTCATTTTAAGAATGGCAAAGTATTGCCATTTTGCACCTCTGGCAATACCATTGTACACTACACACTCCTAACAGTAGTCCGGGTGCAAGGTGTGAAGTGTCAACATTTTCAATTAGTTTTAAACACACAAAATGGCATAAAATAATCACTGGGAACCAAGGCTTTTAGTAGACACTATTCAAATATGCATGCCCCAATTTACTGGGGAGATGGCTTCTGCCAACCCCAGTCCCCCATCACCTCTAGGGTAGATTTGGAAACCCCTTCCCATGTGGACTCTTCTAGTTCATAATTTTTATTTTCCCTGGCTATGCTAACAACCCCCCAGAGCTGTATGGTTTCAGTTACCATCACAAGCACAAGTGCCAAATCAGTCACAATAAGCCTTGCTACAATGTTCTGTATCTAATGCAGTGGATTAAGGCTATGAACTTACCATTGCTGCTGTATACAGTTTGATACCTTCACGCCTAACTCTGAGCAAATCACTCAAGTAGACAGCATTCCCTGGCTGAGTGATAAATATCCAAATGTTCTGTATCTAATGCAGTGGATTAAGGCTATGAACTTACCATTGCTGCAGTATACAGTTTGATACCTTCACGCCTAACTCTGAGCAAATCACTCAAGTAGACAGCATTCCCTGGCTGAGTGATAAATATCCAAATGGATCAGTGTTCTATCCATGTTAAATACAAAATAGTCTCGTAGCTAGATAGCATCATTTTACCCATTTGCCTTTTACTGTAGTTTTGTCAAACAACGCATGCTGGTATTGGGAAACTTATGGTCATATCAATGCCTAGCCTTTTTAACTAGCTTTTACTTCATTTCCTTGAGTGAATTACTTGCAAGGCCTTTTTAGTGTCGACTTGCACTGGGAAGAGTACAGAAGCATGAAAATGAAAAGGTAGACAAGTTAAACCATACAGAAGATGCACAAAAATCTATTACACTTTTGCACCCAGGATGTAGGAGTGGAGCTTTAAGTGGTCAAAAGAAAAACATGCACTGGAATCGAGACCTGGTTTATAATGTGACCCTCTACTCATTTTGTTCTGTATATACAAATATAGGCCCAGAGATATCACTAAACCATTTATAATCTATGAATATATAAAATCTAGAGACCGTCGCATAGCCACAAATCCCAAGTACCATATCTCAGACTACCCCACTTGAACTCCCACAACCCAATCACAAGTAGATCTAACTACACAGCCTTAAGCCAAACTCAGATTCCTCTCAGCTCCCCAAACCTGAACTCTCCCCAACCTTCAGTCTAAACCCCCCAGACAGCAAGTTAAAACAGTGAAGGTGAATGAAATACCCTTTCACTTGTTATAGCCAACACTTTAACCTTACTGAACATAAAGCCCGACTAACAAAGCAGCCTTTGAAAGACATTTCTAAGAAATGCTGCAAAAGCTACCTTCCATAAATTGGTAGGAAAACTTAGGTGAGCCTATATCTAGGTCTATTAAATGTGTATAAATATACATAAGCATGCAGAACATTTTGATTAGGTAAACACAATCTTTAGGAAAAGACCACAGACATCTGGAGAGTAGGAAACTTCAAAATCAGAATGACTAATGGGAAGATCAGGAATAACCCTCGGACCCAAAACAAAGAAAGTCAACACTAGACCATCAGGACATCTTTAAAAGGACAATTACTATATATATATATACTGGACAGTGTTACCAAACACGAATTTGAGAGGGAGTTATAAAATGACCACATACCTGTTCATTATGTTAGGTCCCACTGATGGTATTTTCCACTTTTAGTAAATAAAAGAATGTTCACGAAATTATCTGCAAACTCATACCAACTGGATTCAGAATATTCATCCTATATACACAGTGCAATACCATCTTAAAACTATGCGGTTACCAGGGTGAATGACGTTTTTGTTCTAAAGATATTTCAGATGCAACATGCAATAACTTATCAAGACTCGGATCCATTTTTCAGTCTGCAGTAAAAATGTTGAAGTTTCAGAAATGTTTATCAAATTAAACTTACAAACTTCCATTTTAAAGAGGATATCCCAAGTGAGAAATGTTTCTGAAAATTCGCACAATAGGGCAAAGCTGGGAACCAATAGATTCAGACTACTTCATAATATTGCAATTTGAAGTTCCATTTTTTTGGGGTGGGGGTTGATGGTTAATATGGTAGATGCCCAATTAAGAAAGGTCTCCAGTTTAGAGAAAGTTATACTACATGTTTGTAGGCAAAGATAGGTCTTGAGGTACTAGACATTGCCTGCACTCAGGGACCATCAATCCAATGATCTTGACTAGTTTTGGGAAAAGGAAACTCATGATGGAACCAGTATCTTGTACTGTTGGTCTATGCAGACTGCAACTTCTGTAGACATCCATATACTGTACTAGTGGGAGAGTAAATTCAGTGGACTGGTTTCACGTTACAGCAGAACTACCTTTGCAGCATGCACCATTTTGCTATCAGTGGATTGGCCACTCATACACAGTCCCCTTTACTGCCAAATGTAATGGTAGAGTTGATTTTTTTTGTTTAATTAATGCCAAGCACTTGAGGAAAATGCATTCAAATATCCTATTTTAGAGCTGCAGTCACACTCTGGAGCAAAAAAGTGTCAGTGGAAAATATGTACTGTACATGGCTGGGACTACAGTGGGCAAGAAAGGTGTGTGTACATTACATTTTTCCACATCAGCCTGTTCCATTTACCAGTTAATTCCGATAGACAATAACTGGAAATAAAAGATACAGCAATGAGGACTTATTAGGACTTAATAATGGTTATGTACATCACTTCATCATCATCAATGTTGACTTTTCGAAATTTGACTAATTTTCCCAAATACCACCACTAATGCTTGGTGAAATTACAGTTCAGCAGACCCGAGTCATGCACTATAAAAGTGAAAGCTTAGAGTAAAATGTAAAGCCCCAATACAGTTATACCCAAATGGTGAGTAGTTCCAAAGTGCTTCCTCATATGCATGAAGGTCACAAGCCAATTAAAAGTAATGATTGGTCATGCAGGTACATCTGAACTGTCCAGATTCTCACTCAATATTTGGCCCATTCCTCATAAAATGTATGTTTTTCTGACAAATTGAGGACTGAAGTCAAATGATGACAGACATTTGAAATTTGACTTCATATCCTTCAAAAAATGCATGCTAATGAAAAAATATAAGCTTGCAAGTGTAATTTAAAATCTGTCCCCTAGTCTCCCAATTTTTTACTGTCTGGATTTCTTGAGAGGTATTGTCATGAAAGTTTCCTTTACGTAGCTTGCATTTCATAGAACACAATTTTGTGCTACAAAGACAGGAGCTCTCTGTAGAAGGAAATTCCAGATTCTAACAAAGTTAGGAAAACGTCTGAACATTTAGAAATTTAGTAAGAATTACCAAAGAAAATACAACTTACCCTTGGAAAAGTGGCTGTATTTCCATTTGCTGGGGTCAAAACTTCTGGTTTGTGTCCAGCAGATCTTACAGGCTCTTCAGTAGTTTTTGAAGCCTTAACTAAGAGGAAAATATTTATTGAATGAGTGCCATCACATTCAAATTTTTCTGAATACATGTAAACTTGTGCTTACCTTTTCGTTTCCGCCTTCTTGAAACTTTAAGGTCCTTTATTAGATCATCGAGACTTTCTTCCTATAAATTAACATAAGTCTCTGCATTTTTGAACAGTTATGGATAATTAACATGTTAAACAGGCAGCAATGTTATAAATGCAAGGAAGTAGCAGTTTTCAACATGTGACTTGAGTAATGCACAATTATCTAGTGGGTATGGTTTTATATTATGTACAATTATTGCCCTTTATTTCATATGATCTTCTTGAAGGAGAGCAGAGGTAAATTTGAAGACAATACTAAAGAAGTTATGCAGTCACTAGTGAGGGACAGTCATAGGTTCTGCACATGATGGCATTTTAATAAGCAACTATGAAATAGCCACTAGTTCAAAAATCTGTGCAATAATACTGAGCAATATCACTGAAAGTTTTAGATGAATTAAGAAACTTTACTGATCCAATAAAGTGGAAATAAATTAATCTACTAAAACTATTTAAGAGCTGTGGACTTCAGATCATTGTTAATACCAAACTATTTGAGTTAACAATGTTACTTTGGTAACATACTTTGGTCTGTACCATACTAGGCATCTACAACTAGAACATCCAGATAGGTTCATCAAAGAGAATCTTCTTCTTCTTCTTCTTCTCCTTTCGGCTTTTTCCCGGTCAGGGGTCGCCACAGCGGATCACCTTGTCCGCACATTGAATGGCAGTGGAGTTTTACGGTGTCGAGTTGCCAGCCCGGCACCCAACCTTCCACAGAAGGCACACTCACACGCACACCTAGGGCCAATTTAGAGTGTCCAATCCACCTGCAGCATGTCTTTGGGATGTGGGAGGAAACCCACGCAACCACAGGGAGGACATGCAGACTCCGCACAGAAGGCACCCCAGCCGGGGATCGAACCGGAGAACCTCTTGCTGTGAGGCGGCAATGCTAATCACTGCACCACCGTGGCCACCCAGGTTCATCAAAGAGAATACATGGTATAAAATACACGGTATAAATATGTCCCATGTAGACTACCTCAAAGCCCCATTGCCAAGAGGTGATCTATGCCTCAACTACAAAAGTATCCTCTGATCCCACTTAGATGGGCCTGTTGCACATCTGCAAAACAAATCATAATTACCTAGTCTAGGGACCCAAGCCTCATCTACAAGAGTATCCCTTCTCCAGAATAGGGGTCCCATCTAGCGTCCCCATCTCTAGTAGAGAAAGGAAGTCTACAAATGCTTGAAATCCCATGCAAAACCTACATATACGTCTGAAAATAACCATAGGGTATCTAAAACACAAATCAGCCTTTTGAGTAATATTAGATAATCTTGTGAAGTCTTCATTTCTAAAAAAATTAATGTTGGCCAACAAGTATGTATCATGGTTAGACAAAACAATTTTCAATAGATGTGAATACCCTTATTGATATGGTTCATTCTACAGTCAAGTACCAATTTCAAATCTGCACGTACATCAAGATTTATGTTAAGATGGTTTGCAGTATGGCTTCAAGCAGAATTCAACTGTGGCATGTAACATCTTAGGATAGCTAGTGGGGTGACAGGCTGAATTTATAGCCTTAGTTTGTGCATCCAAACATATATTGCTTGTATGCTTTTCTACAATTACATGAATGTGTGACAAGTAAAGATGAAAAGTGAGCTAGGGTTAGCAATATGATAAATCAGTGTAATACACGACCTTTGGTCACTCAGATTTATATCATAAAGAGTAGTAAAGAAATCAAATCAAATAGATGTGTGTTCAAGGTCCTTGGTACATGGATGAACATACAGAGATGGATTAAAATATTCAGAAAGCATGCCATACGAGGCCAGGTTGATACATTTGGACTTGTTCTAAGTGAACTCTATGCACAAATATGGGAACTTGATTCTATATACAAAAATGTGAAAATACCCTTTCCTGTAGAAGACTTAAGATACTGAGCATATTAAAATTAACATCCCAGAGGAATATTTTTAGATATGGGTATTCCCCCCATACCCGACCCATTATATAAATAAACTATTAGAATCTATACGTTTAGCTCTTTAATTATGCAAGAAAGCACGTTATAAGAAGCCCATGCCAAAAAGGATATTGCATCAGTGCTTGCTCAGGGATAAGAGAACTCATTTCATAGCATGTAGCTTTGCTAGTCTTCATAAAAACCTAGAATATCATCTACTTCTGAATGGATAAGATGCAGGTCAGACCTGCCATATCAAAATGCACATGGTCCCCTAAAAATCAGACCCCAAAAGGTCTGAGGGATCATGATTTTTATTTTAAAGGTCTTCCTGATTAATTAGTAATGTTAAATATCTGGGCTCTCCATTCTGTGATATTCAAGTTTTATTCTATGCCTCCCATTTAATACCAGTTTAAGATACTAGGTATCCCAATAGCCAAGCAAGACTTCGCACTCTCATCTTTTCAACTAGTTAAATGTAATGAAACACCGAAAAACAGCATTTACTATCTTGACTGAATTATTTTATTTATTTATTTTTTTTTACAGCCAACCCTAAACAAACAGGCATACAACCCTAAACAGGCATATTATAAAAAATGCTAAACTCTGCACTGTTGCCAGTAGATCTTCCAGGGCTGCTTTGCTTGATATCAATATTTTTCATCAAGACTCCCAACTTCCACAGTAACCCAGCTAACAAAGCAAATATAGCCCAATATAAAATGAACAAGCAATAAAATGCAGTGGGCTTTGCCTATTCAATCCATACTTAAGACCTTCACCATTCATGTTTAGGGACTTGGTTTTAATCATGTCAAAAGGGTTAAACTGGATTTAGCAGGGTTAGAGATCAATAAAATAGGAGAGCTCTGTAGGAAAATTAGAAATTCTGGTGGGGATCTCAAACTAGTTGGAGTTTCAGTGATTGCATTACTGTAACCATCAATTCATCCAATGTTACCTTAGTGCTGTCAAGAAGCAAGCAAGGTAAGCCATTACAATTCCTTCCAGATGTGAACACACAAGCACTCTAGTCATACAGCTCCTTGCATTAGTTCTGCAATTTTTTTTTCAGCTAGGGCAGAAATTAGAAATTAAACCGATTTATTCCTACACCAATGCATGGTAGCCACAGTAAAAGAACTGGACACCTTTTGGCATGATTAGCCAATGATGTTTACCAATTCTCCTAGCCATTTTCTAAAGCTATATGCATAAAGGTTCATTATGTTTACTTGGACATTCCTTGCAATCTTTGGATTCTGGCATTTGTAACTACAGTTCTGTAAAACATTTTGCAACTTGCATTGCTAGTTAATTTCAGCACAACTGGTTTTGTTATTCATCCAAATGTCATGTGTATGCATCCAACTTCATTTTGGAAGACACTAAATACAGAACTCCCCTTTCTTATCACCAGCCACTTGCCCAAGTCAATGCAGAAAGATATTTTGCACACCTGTATTCGCTCATTCATCGCTAATGCATCAAAAACAGCTGTTATTAGGAGTACCCATAAGCACAGGTTTGCTCCATAGTCCAGAAAGAACTTTAAAGCACATCCACAATGACAGTTTCTCAATCAAAAACTGTCATAAGCATGAAGCATTAATGTTCAGCCTAAAAATCACAATGACATGATGTAATATATGCAGCAACATACATTCAGCAAGACAGTATAGCATCCTGTTTTCATTAGGCCATTATCTGAACAGTCCTTTTGGTATCAAATACATTACAACTTCAGGACTGAAGGATTACTTTTCAGAGCAGCACTTTACAAAGTTAGAGAGGGACAGGTTAATGAGTACTGGGGTGTTGGTGGAGAACTATACAAGAAGTCTAGAAAGGAACAAAGTGAAGTTATGCACTACTTCATACTATGGCATGCATAACACAGGAGTAAACATTTGTTATACTGATAACTACAACTTTATTTTATTCCAGTATTTAAAGCTATATAAAAATAAGGCTGATGAAAATGCAGAACATGATCAAAATAGTTTTGGTCAATCTAATTGCATCAAGTTTGCCCCATACTGCACAAAAATCACAGTGGAAAGGGTCCTAAACATTATCAGAAAGTTTAGCTAGGTGCTTCAGGATTTTAGCCAGAGATACTTCAGTACAGACCATGATCCCATGGCAGTATGACCACAAGAGGCTTAATGCAAGGGAAGAACAAGACAAACCAGATTTCTAGTGAGAATTTCTTAAGCACCAACTGAAAACTTACCCCATCTGCAACAGTAATGTAATTGCCTTTCTTTGCATCTGTAAAGAGAATTTGCATCAATTACCACTAGGAAACATTAATGAGCAAGGAAAATATATCGAAATACACATTGGTAAACTGCAAATGAGGACTGTATATATTTTATGCATACTCCAAACCTGAATAAAACTTCCAACAGGAAAACCAAAGCTCAAGAGCTACTGTGAAGACAATCTGCACTATTCAGCAAGTTAAATGCACTGCCTGTTCCTCAAAACACACCCAAATCTATAAAAAAGACTTATGCTAGCTGAACATATGATCTGAGGAGGAAAAAATAAAAGACATTCACACATTGCATTTATTCCTGTGAAGCATTCCCAAAATCAGAGTCATCATTACTAGGTGTGCAATTAGACATGACCTATTGTACAGGAGGAAAAGAGGGATAATTCTAAAAGTGACAGTGAAGGTCTTGCACTGTTCCACACTGCTGTGAAGGGTGGATGCACCCAGACCAGGAATTAGCGCACTGCCGAGTATACCTCGGTGTGGCTAGGGTCACATTGCAGCATTACACCAATTGTAGGGGAACATTAGGCATCTTTTAATCATAGCAGCAGCATCACATTTCATACAAAGTTGAAATATTACACTGCTAGGGTGCATTAAAATACACGTAAATATCACCCAGCACATTACCCCCCTCCAAATTCTACTCCATCCTACTGCTGCTCAACACAAGTATGCCCAAACTTCAGAGCGCCTCAGGACTATAAGCAGTAGCTTACTTTTTGCACCTTAATACTTGCCAACTTAGTCACCAAGAAATGCTGCCTCCCCACTTCCCCATTCTCTATTTTTTTTTTTTTTTCTCACCATCATTTTGCTAAAGTCTCAGTATCATGCCCTCCACACGTTCATTTCAGCCACAAACCACTATATTGTCCTTGCCCTTAAATTTACTCTACAACCAATATTTGTGCAGTTGCCCAGATTTGGCAATTCTCTTCAGGTTTCCTTTGCCTCACACCCTTAACCACTTTCCATGTTGTATAAAACCAATAAACATCCCCCCCATTAGTTGACAGCTTCATCACAACTTATCCTGTCAACATCTCCTGCATCACATAGTAGAACCTTGCATGCCACCCCCCACCATACTTTAGCATCTCATTCACCAATCCCCACTACTGCATCACACATAGTACAACCTTGCATGCCACCCCCCACCATACTTTAGCATCTCGTTCACCAATCCCCACTACTGCATCACACATAGTACAACCTTGCATGCCACCCCCCACCATACTTTAGCATCTCGTTCACACCAAGCCCCACTACTTAAACTCCTAGTTAACCAACCCTGCAATCCATAGCCACATTTCCAATTTCTAATCAGATTTAAGGTACTTCCTGTCCCTGCAACAGCTTCACTCTCCTGGCAAGCTACATCAATCACCAAGATAAACATGACAGATGGAGAACTCTCCCCTCTACCAAGTCAAAAGAGAGAGATGCACCAAGTGTTTTTGTAAGTTATTTTCCCTCCCACCACATGTCAAGCATGTCTATTTTCTCCAAGAACAGATTGTGAAGCCCTCCAACAGGCAGTTGCTGCTATAACCTTGATGCCTCCCCAGTGGTTTATGTATGCACTTCTATACATAATGCCTGTTCCACCTTTAATCTGTAGGTTGTCACATTCTGAAGAATGACTACTGCATTATTAACTGTAGAGCCATCTGTAAATCCTTCCCTTCGTTATGTGCATAGGTAACAGTTTCACAGAATTCCCACCTTTGCATAATTTTATTCCTCCATACTATTCAAAATCTCTGTACTCAGCCATGTCTGCAGATGGATACAGAAATGAGGGCACTGGAAACAGATACTCCTCCACAAAATTGTGTTTTTTCCTATGTATACATCTCCCAGCCAAAGAGTCAATTGTCCCAACGTCTGCCATTTTCATTCCTTTATTATCACAATCTCTTCACCTGTGTTAAGGATCACTCATTCCCATACAAGGCAATGACTCCTCCCCAGCATAATGTTTTATACCTCACCCTACACCTTGTCCCCCTCCCTTAGGAATCTTACAACTCAAATAACCCTATTTCAGACCAGAAAATCATACCCACCACCTCTTTGGCTTTCCTGCAGTTAATTCAGTTTAAGTAGACTAGACTAGGAGAGCCATCACTTCCACTTTGGCTTTGTCACCATCATACGCCTCAAATCCATCTGTCCACTGCTAGACTGGCAGACTATTCCACTGCCATGGCTACCTTCTGGCATGCCAGTGCTCAACCTGATGCAGCGAGCTACAAACTCCAAAGTCAGCCAATTTGTCACATCATCCCTAATAGCACCCAAAATACCATAGTCCCATTGGTATCTTCTTTCCTGTATTAATTGTCCCACACATTTAAAATAGTCTACAAACACTGGAGGTCTTGCTTCTTCCATATCCCAGTCTCTGAAAATATTTATATATTTGTATGTGTATATATAGCTCCATCCCAATAACTAAAATACACACTGAACATTGCATTATGCTGTTAATAAAGTAATGAGGTGGTTAATTGCATTTACCCAGCATTGTGTGCTTGTCAAATATTTGCTATAAACATACAAGCTGCAAAGTTTCCCTAGACTATAGCGTCTGTATTCTCAGAAGTTTACTGATTTTATCACCCCCCCCCCCCCACAACACAGCCAGCAGTGCCATAGGCAACCTCCAATTTCACATTAATACACCATTTTCCATATTCACTGAAAGCACTGCATGTACAGCCGTCAAAAAGCTGCCATCTACTCATGCTACTGTAGTTTGCCTTTTCACCTTACAGTTTGTGCCAACACCGACCCCCCCCCCCATAAAAAAGTAAAAAATAAAAAGTCCATCCTACCTCTCAACCTTTTTTCCAAAACCCCAGCAGACGCTTCTTCCACCATTACAATGTTTTTATATTCACAGATATTCATTTTTTTTCATTCCAAAACAGCTTTCCCACCTCCTCCAAACATCCAGCAGCTACTTTTGATTCATGCGAGATTGATATATGAAAATCCTACTTATGGAATTTCTTTCCAACTCCTCTAGATGTTTTCGGATAGCCGGCATCAGCTTGCCTCATCCAGCCAAAGAATCTCGTTTTGGGAAAGTTTATCTGTACTCTGCTCTGGGTAGACATTTCACACCAACTAGCCTTTTCCACTTCTTTGCCTTTATTCTCCCATATCCATGGTCTGAAATCCCATCCAATTATTAAATGCATCAGATTTCCTCCAGTCATATGGGAGGACAAATGGTTCTCTGTTGGCACCAAGATATATAGCGGTCATTACCACAGCAATGTTTCTTAAGACTGACCCTATTTCTGTAGTCCCAGTCACCACTTTCCTTTAGCGGAGTAACCTGGTGAACCCATATTTTAACTGCAACTCCATAGGGAATCTCACCAGTAAGGCTCCAAACTCCACTGGCATATTCTTACATTCACTTGTAAAGCAGAGTAGATTTGGTCCAGCACCCTTTGTTTATTGACCCAGGTCAAGGATGAAAGTCCAAGACAGACCACCATAATACAACTTTCATATACAACTGTCCTGAATTATTACAATGTAAATGAAAGTCTACAGACAGACCGACACTTAAGATATGTGCAATGAACTTGGCATTAGTAATACTTACACTCTTCCCTCCTTTGTATTTAGCATATCCCAATTTCCAGTGCAGTTCAGATCACTTTTTAAAGCCTAAAATCTTCCTCTTTACAGATAATCAACTTTTGGATTATACAGTTTTAGGCAGTTTTAGGACCAAGAGGAAATACACTCCTTTAGTCTAAAAATGGAGAAAAAGCAGACATCAATGCAAACTACGTGGGATAAGTTCTCAGTCTAAATGGCGGGTACCTCAGGTTAGGCAATATGGTGAAGTGAGGGAGGAGTTGATAGTTAATGCCATCTGAGATCACACAAAAAAGAGCTTTTATCATATGTATTTTTGATATGGGATGCTACATGTGTATTCTATACACCAACTGTCCCAGATTTCCAGGGATATCCTTGATTATGACTCAGATTTTGTCTCACTCCCTCTTGATCCTTCTTGAAGATTATGACTTTTGGATAAAAGTGGTAAAGTATACTTGTCACAATAAGACTTTTTACTTCAGAAAATGTAGATTTTCTTTTGTCAATGTCTCAAGTTAAGTGTCCCTGGAGTGGTCTCAGATTCTGGTGAGATTTGCCCCAAACTAAGAGCTAGTGTGTGTTCCGGCAGACACTTGCTGCATACAGAATTTCCCTTCAGCTAGCTTGCTAGGTCTCCCAATTGGAACTACATTTGTACCAGAAATATTTTAGCAATACCTCGATATGTATGATAGCTGTGATCTTGTGACCTCTATTAGGCTAGATTAGGATTATAGCAAAGCAATCTGTGTTCCTGAATAGTGCCACAAACTACACAAATTAACATATTGCAAATTAAACACACTTTTGAAAGTTGGACAGTATTTTGGTTGTGATAGAGGATTATGCTGGATGTCGGCCAACATCTAAGGCACAGAGTTACCCTTCTCAGAGGATGTTCTTGAACCATGCCCAGTGCTTACACTAGTTACTTAGAATGCCAAGTGAATTCTAGTACATGGGGGTTGTGCACAGCCATAAACTTATCAAAATGTGTATGCTATGGCAACAAAATTCTGGAGCATGCAGGCATGGCTATGGCCTAGGAGCTACACTTCTACAGAACCTAGTTTTTAACAGCACCTTATTGAAATGAAAGCACTAAAATTGAAGAGCAAAGGCCACTTATTTACACTTTTTTTGCATGAGGGGAAGCCTCCTGCACCCCCTGATGTGTGGGTCAACCACATCCCCCAAACTTGCACCAACTCAGAAGAGCACCATACCTCTGAGAAAAGGAACTAAAAGTCCACTTTTTTGGCCATTCAGAATCCATATTCCAGGACTAGCTAAAGTGCCCCAGGATTTCAAACTTTTTAGGCTCACATGCTAAATGTTAGCAGTGTATAGAAAGATTGCTCATTCCTAGATCAGCTGCTCTGACTATGTGCAAAGTTTTGATTCAGTCCTCAAACTGGGGGAAAGTGAGATGCAGTTTAACTCATAGCACAGTGATGCCTCTAGGAGTTTTTGCAGTCAACATCCTAATGACATCTCTAGGAGTCAATTAATACTTTGGTGCATGGTTTTGGAATTATTGATGCAAAAATGAACAAGTAGTAAGATTCTTATTACAGGCAAACTGTACTGATTTACCTCTTTCTAGTGTAGGTAAAAAAATGTTTTTTCATACATTTCCATCATAGATTTCATTTTTCTCCAAGCATCTCAGGCAAGTAATATGCTTAGCTTTACATGACAGCTCTCAGCTGAATGAACAAAATGCTGTGTTGTATGGGCACAACTTGAGTGGTTGCCAAGATATTATAATTTACAAAATATTACAGTTTGTGTGTTTATTGCATTTTAAACCTAAAGAATGCTGCAACTATAAAAAGTTGCAAGAGTTTGCCATTTACCCTTCTTTAGTAACCCCTATGGTTCGAGGGATAAACATTTGTTTGAAGTGAGAGGACAATTTGGAATGGACTCCACCCACTGGAAGTTGCAGTGCAAATTTCCAGGGCCCTACTGAAAGGAATAAGTTAAGGAGCAGAACACATTTTGTAGATAAAGTAATCAAAGGTTGGTTACAAACCTATATGAACAGTCAGGTAAAATATTAAGGCAGAGGCCAGAGTCCCCCACAGATCATTCTTCCAAGAACTCACTAGAATCATGTTCTCAATAGAAATTTACCCAAACAGACACTTCCAAGCCAGAAATGCACTTTTACCACCAAACAGCACAAACCACAGGACACACAGCTCACCTCTACAATGTGCCCCTCAACCTAAGCCCCTAAGTCTAAACATCTTGCCCAATACACTAATCATAGGTGACTCAATAGTGATGCAGATGTCCCACCTTCTCTTTATTCAACCTAGTGAGCAACAGTCGCAGTCCATCAGGTGCCAGAATCAGACAACATGCACTCAGGTCACTCCACAACAAGTACAAGTATGACTCTGTCATTGTCCATGTGGGTGACTTCAGATGCACCTCCCTGGACTAGAAGACATGGTGGAGCTCTCGGATTATGTGGCCCAGGCAGGTATGACACTAGCCCTGAGCAGTATCCTACCATCACCCAGAATGATACCGCAGTACAAACAAAAAATGGACTTCAACAATTGGCTAAGATTCTGGTGTCATTTTAAGGGGATACAGTATCAGTCTGCTTCGGATGACGATTGACTTTGATGCTTTGCTAAAGATGGCCTGCACCAGTCTCCCCTGGGTTTCAGAGTACTGGCCAAGACTCTTGCCATCCCTATGATGCCTTTTTTAGGCAGTATTCCAAAGACCAAATTACCACTGTAACAGCTAGAAATAAATGCAATCAGAGGGTCATGCTGCTCAACGCTAGAAGTCTAAATCTCAAAGTGCACTCGTTCGAAGCACTCCTTAGAAATGGAGGACATTTATGCTGTAACTGAGACCTAGTTTAAAGTAGCAGAAAGCAAACCTGTACTACCAGGCCATAACTCACTTCACACTTTTTGGCCCCAAAATATGGACCAAAGCTCCAAAGGTGGTGGTGTCTCCATATTCTTAAAGGATATGCACACCTCCAGACTAGTAGACCAACATAATGCATCTGAGATACTTCAGGTACAACTAACATTGGGCAAGACTACGATCCAGGTCATAGCCTGCTATAGGTCCTCAATCAGGTCCATAGACTTGCTTCATGCTCCTAAGCTCCCTGGAATATATCAAGATACAACCTCACACTTACCAGGAGACTTCAACTACCACTCAAGCACCAATACATTGGGCCAACGCTTCCTAGAATTCATAAATTCCAATGCCCTGAACAAGCTCATTCTGACCCCCACTAGAGGAAGCAACATCCTTGACCTGGTTATTACTAACATGGGTGACCATTGCTCTACACCAAGTCAAATCCCTCCCTGGTCAGATCAGACCATAAAACTAATCACCATGGAAATCCACATTTCACCCCCCCCCCCCACAAAGTTAACCACCTTGAAAAACTTCTCCAAAGACTCCTAAAAACAGAGGTGGACAACTTCATGGCACCCATGCCAATGGAAAATAGCTGCATGACTGCCGAATCATACACTAATGCACTGTACATGTACATAAATGCATGGAACTAGCCATACCCAACAGAATCAAGACGCTCTCCTCAAAAAAAAATAAAAAACACTGCACCAGACACTAAAAACAAATCACAAAGCCTTCTATAGCTATATCAAGAACCTCCATGGCAATACCCAGATTTGCTCTGAGTTACTGCACAATGGTACCTACTATACTGAGCCAACAGATATTATCACCACATACTGGCAGACAGATTCAGTGCCAACTTTACCTCTCCCAAAGGACCAATCACAATATCTGAAGAATGCCAGGCACCCAGCATTACTGCAGCACTGGTTAAAGCTGCATTGTCCCGGGACAAGAATACAGCTGCCATAGGACCCGGTAATATCCCTGGCTATGTTCTACATGAAATACAGAGCTAACTGGCACCACATCTGTGTGCCCTGTTCAGTCACAGCCTCACCTCACACTTTGTCCCTACCAAATGGCACACTGCTACAGTCATCCCTCTCCATAAAGAGGGAACAACTACAGACCCTGGGAATCATCACCCCATTAGCCTGAGGAGTCTGACGTGTAAAGCTATGGAGTGAATGATCATGGACCTGATTAACATGGATATAGGAAATCTCCAAACTCTAGACCCCATGCAATTTGGCTTTGTGAAAGGGAGATCATGCATGCTCAACCTGGTTGACTTCTTTGAGTCAGTCACCAGGACTGCGGACGAAGGTAAGGCAGTGCATACAACTTACCTCGATCTGGCCAAGGCCTTTGATACCATTCCTCACTCAGGAATTCTTGATAAACTCAAAAACTAGGCATCAACCACTATATCACAAGGTGGGTTGCAAATTGGCTCACAGAACACTGTGAAAGTACCAGACTCCAAGTCAGACTGCTGACTCGTCACGAGTGGAGTCCCCCACAGGGATCGGTCCTGGGTCCTCTCCTCTTCAGAATCTTCTTCTCAGAATTCCAGGCCAACACAAAGGGACTCTTGTTGACCAAGTTCGCAGACTACTGCAAGCTAGGAGCCATCATATCCCCAAGTGATGCAGACATCCCGCAGAAAAGGCCTCACAGAGACCAATAACTGGTGTCGAAACCATGTCCCTAAACTTAATCCAAAAAAAATGTGCAATATCCCCTTTGGTAAAACTCCGTTCCCACCAGTTACTGCATCAATGGGAGCCCACTGAACACTGAAGGTGTTATAAGATATCTGGGGATGCAGGTTGATAGCAACCTCCCCTTTGACCACCAAATTGCCACTGTGGTCAGAAAGTCCTTGTGTGGTACATCTCATTACTAAGGGTTTTGCATCCAGTAGTCTCTCTCTACTCTTCCCTCATTAGAGGGATCGAGTATAATGCCCCATATACCTCACTAGACACCTGCAACAGCTGGACAGAAGTACCTCACAAAGAGGATCCTATGCATTAAACACATGTCCTACACAGACAGACTTGACTCCAGCTATTCTCAGGTCTCATATCACCTACTTAGAGGCGATCTCTGCTTCACTTAAAGCCATGTCTGACACAGCTCTGTTAGAAATGCTACATCTAAAAAAATCCCAGTCCCTCCACACCGCATGCTCCAGAGACCTCAACCCGATTACCACAATCAACAGAACATGCTGGAGGGACAGGATCCTCTCCCAGAGACTGCCCATGCTCTGGAATAGACTTCCCATACATGTCAAGCAGAGCACCTCACTATCCCTCTCCAAGAGGGATCTTGATGAGTGGATGGGTAATAGAAAGTTCACCCCAGGTATCACTCCAGTGGCTCTACTTAACAGAGGCACTGGGAACCAACGTCTGGCAGCACGATGCCAGGGCACTTCTATGGGCTAGGCTTGTAAAGGCTCCAGGGCCATTAGACTAGTACACACCTCTGAACCCATGTCAATGACACTATTCCAGCAGTGTTAACATTTTTCAGCAAGGAGTTAAAGTGCCCTAGATTCAAGATTTCAAATCCTAAGATGGCACAACCAGACATTTTCAGGTTAGTGGGCATAGGAAGAGCATATAGACTGCCATAATTCGGGCTTATAATTGACCACAACTGGTCACGAGTGATCATATTTAATTGTTAGTGGCTTAGTATTCAGAGGTGTAGTAGTGTTTGGTTGTGGAAACACTGTAAAAGCATTTGGTGGAAGGGAAGCCAGTCTCTAGGGTCACTGTTTCTCATACTTTTGTGCAGAAAAGGAAGTTTTATGCCAGTATTAGGAAGTGTTAGTAATCAAGTCATATAAACAGTCTTGAGCAATCCCTAGTGTTTTTTCCAAAAGGAAACCAACTGATTTGGAGGTATCCATTAACAGTTTAAGGCCTACCTCAGTCATTTGATTACCAGTCTAGAATCTGAAATGGAACCGTTAAGGATAAAGGACCATCTTAATAGATATGAAGTAGAAGACGACCAGGAGCTACATTCTGAAGGTTTGATGCATTATGTACATAGAGCATACGTACTGGGAAAAGTCACTTTACTACTTGAAAGTTTTTTTTTTTTTTTTTTTTTTTTACTTTGTGCACAGTAGCCCAATACCATGGAGTGACAACACTGTAGGATCCTGTGGTGGACAATTCTAATAAAGTTAGCCAATTAATAAAAGCCCATAGCAAACAAAATGAGTGGTGCCACATAGCTTTTAAATTAAAACACATTTGGATTTTGAGCTTTCCATGATTTTACTAATAAGTTTGCCTTGATGGCTTCTTAAACCATCTGAATATTTTGAATATCTTGAATGGAAATAACACTTTAAAATCACACCTCTCTACTAACTTGATCATTCACAATGAGATCTCATCCATTGCTCTAAAAAATGTCAAATGTTACCCTTGGGTTCAACCATCAGGTTAAATAGATTAGTCTCACGACTACTATTTTAGAACCTTACAGGGCATCATACCTACTGTGTAATAGCTTGACAGAAAGCCTGCAAAGGGGGGGGGGGGGAGGGGAAATGTAGTACAAGCTGGCAGCTTTATATCTTGGCCAACTGTTGAACCCATCTTGTGCCTGTGTCTCGAGTACATGTCATTTATTGTACATTTACACATCAGGAGCTGTACTGAACATATAGCTCGAACTCCATATGTTTATGGACTATGTCCCCGATCTCACATGCTCAGTAACTTGTATGCACATGCTGACTACAGTGGCTGACTAGGTACAATATAGACACAAAGACAGCTACTATTGCTACTTTTGACACAATATGGTCCACTCTATCAAGTTTAAATTGTGTGCAGTGATATTTTTTTTTGAACACCAAGCATGAATAGCTGGGATTTTTTTTTTCCGGGGGGGGGGGGGGGGGGCAGTAATTTATGCCAAACAATCTCTTGCACTTCATTTGTTGTATTGAACAGTCTGGGCATCTAATTGCCTAAATAACTTTATGATGTCAAAATTGAGATAGAAACCAAACAAAGTGATTTCGTAGAGTCATGTTTCAATGGTTCAGATAAGAGTAGATGTCCGAGGTACAAACTTCTCTCATTCACAAGGACAGACTGTTGGTAAGGAACATACAACCTTCAGAGATAGCACAGCTTGTACAGGTGTTAAGTGCATTTTTCACAAATTGCACATAAAGGGAGTCATGTCATAGTGAAAAGATTTAGGGGTAAATACCTACATGAAAAAAGTCCCCCATTTTAAAAACTGGAAGTGTTTAGAGCATCAGAGCCTAATTTTGGACACATGCGGTCATACAGGATGGCATACACCTGTCAAGATCAGGGAACAATTTTTGCAGCAGATATCTCGCATTATTTGCCAAACAAGACTTTTGTCAGGTCAAAAATTTAATGGTTCACACACGAGTTCACACATTTGATTCATCTTCAATGGTTGTTAAAGCTAGAAGCGTTATTTTATTGGAAATATTGCTATGTTCCCACAAGATTGAGGTTTGTGAAACATGGTTAAAGAGCAATGACTGAAAACCACATCTGTCAAAATGTCTGTAGCGTTAAACACGTATCAAAAAAAAAAAACCCAAATCAATCCGGTAGAGATGATGGGGATTAAAGATAGTTATGAGACCTGAGATAACTACATGCTCAGTTATAAACACCAATACTACAGACTGTGTAACTATGACAAAGACAACCCTGGAACACAACAGCTGGAGTGTAGAATACCAAAATGTATTGATCCAGATGATGGGGGAATAATAGTGCCTGGGGATTTAACAGACTATTATTGATGCAAGTGGTGACTACAAAACTGTTGGAATGTCATGAGACCTTATGGCAGATTTTATAAGAGGCAGATAAGCCTCCTGGTTTAAAACAAAATGGTTAATATAAAGTTCTTTTTACAAGTACAAGAGTTATGATTATGTAGTATTTTAATCTGTTTGAGTCGAGCATTGGTGCTTTGAGAGTTTTTCATGCATTATTTGTATTTGAATATTCATGATTTTATTTATTGGTTTAGAGAGCGCATGTAATTTGATTTTGTATTTGTGTGCACTTTGATTATGGGTGTTGACGAAGTTCAGTTTTACTAAATTTGAATGCAAGTGCTAAAGAGTTTAGCCTCTATCAGTTTCCTTTATTGCACTGCCTGCAGTTTTTTGTTAAGTTCATTGTGGTTGCTCTTTGAAGTGTGCAATTTGTGTTCACTGCATTTGGCAATGGCAGGAGAGGATTCCACACAAGACACTCTGCTAAACTTGACCACCCATTCAGTTCCTAACCAGTTTGAGAGTTTTGGAGAACAAATTACCTCTATTATTGCCGGAGCCATTCATGAAGGCTTAGCTCTCCACCTAGGCAACAGGAACAGCATCACCTAGGCAACAGTAACAGTCCTGGAGGGAGGAGTGATGACATACATGCAAATCATGTTTCTTCTAATCCAGCTCCAGTTTTTTTGGGCAACTTTCATTCCGAACAATATCAGCCAGAGTGGAAGTGTTTCCAACAATGACCATGGAAAAAAACTTTACACAACGTGTTTCAGGACTTTCCAAATCCTTTTCGTTATTTCTACAGAGAATTTTAGTTCTAAGCAAGTCCACAAGAAACTAATTTTGGCATGGATAATTCTGCTAATTGCAAAAATAATTTTCCAGTACCAAAATAGTTTCATTACAATTAGAAATTTTATATTTAGAAGAAATCAGTTTGAACTGTGTACTGTTTGGGCTTAGAATTTATAAATCCTCTTGTCAAAAAAGGGGATGATTTATAACAGTCGGTGGACTTGCCTACATGAGAATGTTAGTAAAGCATTACAAAGTTGAACTGGACAAACTCAGAAGTCAAATGGAAGTTTTAGACCTAAAAGTGAGAACTTGGTATTTGGGTCTTTTTGTTCATTATATTTTGGCATTTCAGCCAAAGAGCTTCAGTTATTCTCCCCACCTTGTTCCCTACAACCTGGTTTCTAAGGTTCAACGTTTGACACTACTACATGTACAGATTAAATGTAGTGCAATAACACAGAAATGTAATGTCCTAGAGAGCAACAGGAAGACAGTATTAGCTACAAGACCAGAGTCATAACCTTAACAAAAGTAAAAGGAGCAAATGTACGACTAGGTAGGGTTGTAACATGCAAGACATACTGCATACAGTAGAGAAAAAAAAAATGACTGCATCCAAGTCCACTTTTACTAAAATGTGATCGTTATTTTATAGAATGCACACTGTTTGCACCATACCACCATTTAGGTATAAAACAGAAATTATCGTACTGAAACCTCCTTTTAATATCAGCAGGAAAAGATGCATGGCCATATTTAGTATTAGGACAACTAGCCTACATCAAGAGCATAGATGATATTAAAATTCATTGTCAAAACTGGCAAGTGCCTCTTGTGGCATAACATAAGATTTACTAGAAGTTTATTTCCAACCAACATACTAGAAAGTTTTAAGAAGCAGGCTGTGAAACAGCCTGAAGAGTGAGGCCTTCCGGGCCTATATTCTAAGAGCTTGTCACCTTGTGGGTGCCCCTTCCTTCCATGTTTATTCCTTATTTCTCCTCCTTTTAGTTTTAAACTTGTGTTGCCTAGATCCTGGTGTCTAGAACAGACCATAACATTTTTATATTTCTGTAAACCCCCAGATACCTTAGGAAATTTCCCTGTCCACAAAAATGGTGTTGTCCACAGGGAGTTTCCATGTTGCCGAGGAATGTAGCAAAATAAATAAAAGACTTTCAGGTTTGCTTGTCACTGAAAATTCCAATGAGACATTTTCTAGTGCCCATCCACAATTTTGCATCAGCTTGGTCCCATTTAAAATCAACACTACACATGCAGTCATTGGTCATTCCCAGCAACCAGTTTTATTATTGAAATAATCTGGGCCTTAAAAGCTAGCAAGTGTGTCCAACTTCAACAATGAAATAGCTTGCAAGACTGCTGCCTTCATCTTTGAGCTCCAGTCTTTTCTAGAAAGAATTACCCATAGCTATTTTTTCAACTTGTAATCCATGCCAATGTTCTATTTTGAAATAAGTCTCAACTCATCTTGGAGACACCAGACAGAGACACCAGACAGAGACACCAGACAGAGACACCAGACAGAGACACCAGACAGAGACACCAGACAGAGACACCAGACAGAGACACCAGACAGAGACACCAGACAGAGACACCAGACAGAGACACCAGACAGAGACACCATTCCACCTCTAAGGTTTTATTTTAAGATCGGTATTGCTACAAAATTAATGTAGAAGGGTTGGGAATTCCAAATAAGGCACATTGGATGGCCAAATACTAGTTCTATATTAAATTGCTACTTTATCTTAATACTCAGGTTATTCTTGGATCAAGGTTGCAGAACTGCATTTACTTTGTAGGCTTCCCCTTAAAAAGCTCCTGTCTGCACAGTAAAGCTCCATTAAACACAGTAGTCCTGTAAAACTGGAAATCCCAACTCACCCTAAAACCTAGCCATCTACATAAAACTGTGGCTTTTATCAGTTATGGTCAGGGAGCTGGTCTCTGAGCATCTGTAAAGAAATGAAGGAATGTAAGTAAATATAGAAATGGCCATAAGGTCCACTGGCTATCCTACCTAGCTTATATAGGAGGGAAGAATCCTCCATTTACCAAGAATTTTTAGAGTAGGGGTAGTTCTAGATATACATACTCCTTACAGTGACTTAGGAAGACTTATGTCCTTGAAAGACACTTTACCTTGAAGTTGGCAGAACCACCATTCATCTCCACCTCCATAAATACATTGGTTCTCAAAAACTAATAGAATTCCTTGGGGGGGGGGGGTAGGGCTAGCCAGATTGGGTTCTGGATATATAAATGAACCTTTAAAGTGAAAGTAGATTTTTCCAAACTGCACATAGCGTAGGAGGAAAGCATCTCTGGAGGATATACAGCAAACTGGAAACCTGTGAAGTTTCATACAAACACCCACCTTGTAAATCCTTCAACTTAGTTTGCCTTGTAGACAATGGAATCCTTAATAAGTTGACAAGAAACAACTTCTCTGCACTGACCAGCAGATCTTTCTTCTGGTTTTTCATTTCATTGATTCGATCTCTTCCTGTGGAGGAAAGGATAATAGTATCAGTATACAAGCACAATCACGCAATTAAAGTTGAGCACGCATACAGTTACAGAATGACAACTTCAGAATTGAAGCTCCACGAAGTCGGCACATTCTAGAACTTGGTAAACTGCTGCTAAACCTTTTCCACTAACTGAACATGGCTTCCAGGCTTGCAAATAAATTTCAAGCATTGGCATTAATGCCCTTCTAAGCCTGCCAATATACCACAAATTGTTCCTATAATAAAAAAAAAAAAAAAAAAAAAAAAAGTGTCCAGGCTGATCTTCAAAATATCTAAACTAGTGCTTACTTTAATGCAATTTGACAGTCTGTTCCATCTGCTCTGTCAGAGAACCAATTGGTACACTTCTCATTCCTATAGAATCTTGGTACACTTCTCATTCCTATAGAATCTTGGTCTGAGGATACTCTGATAACCCTAAATAGTCCCAGAGATAGTTGCCTCTAAATGCCCTATATACCCGAATAAGATCTCCCTGCCCTATATACCCGAATAAGATCTCCTCTTAAATATGTATATGGAGACTGACTTAAATTTTCACATACATGGATGCACTTGATACATTTCCACTGTACTTTCCAGTTTACTTATGCATCCATACTCCAGTTGGAGTCTTAACTGAATTCAAACAATTGCTTCATTTATTTCCTAAAATTTAGGAATTTTATACAGCCTAAAGTTCTGCAACTATCACCAACTAATTGGTTGATAGGATTAGTGTGCTGCATTAAAATATTCACCTTTCAATTTAAGGCTCCCAGATCTCATGTGTTTAGTTCTGATGTATCAGCATATTATTCTCTGGTGCCTAAAACGGTCAGTTAAGTCAAGTTCTTTTGCTGACATGCCCTGTCTATATTACAGTTTACCGAATTTCAAGTCACCTACATACAGACTGTAGAACACCTCAGATGGAAAAGATTGCATCTATCAGACCTATCTAAAGTATTTGCATAGGACAGAGCCCTGTGGGACACCCTTACTGTACCCAAGAATTTCACCCGTCCAATTGCTTATACTTGCCATGGCCTATTTGTAAGTCATGTAGCTATCCATCTTAAGATGGAATAAATGCCTAGTTCTAATTTATTGGTCAGTATTTTTGTGTGTACAACCCTGTCAACTGCTGAAGTTACATCTATATAAAACAATTTTTCCATTCATGGCGATTATATTGTTATAAATATGCTACAGGCGGTAATAGTTCAACTTTCAACATATGCATACTGATGTATGATTTGAAGTCCCAACTTTTCTAGTTCTGACAATAACTTACCTAATATTACCTTCCGTTTTATTTTTCTAAAACATGAAATTAGACTTAAGGGTCTTGTTACACCCCTTTCCCTTAAAGACTTCCAAGTCCACATTTCCAATCTTGAGGAACTCTCTCCTTATCTATACAACCTAGTAAATGATAAAATTGTACTGCAAGTTCTTGTTGAAGTATTCTCATGTCATTATTATTCAGTCTCCTCCTTGTGCTTTTGTTTTGATCCAGTTTGGTTCTCAGTATAATCTAATTTGAATTCAGTATCTGCAGTTACCAGGATGTCAGTAGGATAACTTATCACCCCCTTTATGGAGCCAAACCATTTTGCATAAGATACTGTAAATCTTTATAACTTTGCTGGAGAACAAACAAAACAGTGTAGATTCTAAACTTTGTCTGGAAGGAGTAAAAATAAGTTGCGCTCAATCTCTAGATTTTTTCATTTCTTATATTTCACTCTCAATCTTAAATCAGGTAAGTTGTTCTTATGAAGTGTATGCCCCCCCCCCCCCAGTTGTATATCTAGATCCCAATACTAAACATTTAGATTTTTTTGTACTCAGTTTCTCCTTCAAACCTTCACATTCCTTCTGCAGTTTTTGCACTGAATGCACCACTTATATTAGGTTTTAATTAGGGGCCATTTTGCTTTCATGTGGTTTGTCTTTTCGGCTTTTTCCTGGTAAGGGGTTGCCACAGCGGAACTCCGGTCCACTAATGATTGGCAGTAGATTTTTACAAAACGCCGAGGTGCCAGCTCAACGTCCAACATTCAACGAAGGCACGCCCATTTACACATGCATGTCTTTTCGAATGCTACCCAACCGCGGAGAAGACATGCAGACTCCACACAGAAGGCACTCCCAAGCTATGCCGAGAATTGAACGGGAGAACCTCTTGCTGTGAAGTAACAATGCTACCGCTTCATATAACAATGCTACCACTTCATATAATCTGTAATTATCTGTGCATTGCTTTAGATTTCAGCATGGCAGAATTATCTAGCACTAAATTTAGCTTTATAACTCCATGATCACTGCACAGTGATAAAAAAAAGTTTTACTAACTATCTGAAGCAACTGGTTGTTCCTTAACATGTGAATATTTTCCTTACTAATGTTGAACTATATTCCAGTCTACTTTAAACCCGCAGCCACCATTATTCTTCCCTCCCATGTTTCATGCATCTTTCAACTTTTCGGGTTTAAAAGCCCGCATTTGCAGTAATTTCCCACCTTTCCTGCTACTAGTCTAGTCCAGACACAGACTTTCTGTATCCAGGACTGTTTGTAAGCTTCTGAGCAGTGCCAAAGTCTGCTCTTCAATTTTTCCCCTTAGATTTGCTAGTTCTCTCCTCTCCTGCACTTTTACTAGCTTATTAGTCTAGTACTTTACCAGACTTATTATTGTAGCACACAAGTGCTACCAGCACTAAATGTTCTACAAGGAAACAGCTCCAGTACTCATCAATGCCCACCCCTCCAGGCATGTCTAAAGGTCAGTTCCCTGTGCTTTCTCCTATTAAGATGGTGAACTTGGGCATCCTGAGGGAATGTAGCAACTGCCACATGTACACCAACAACCCTGTCCGCTTACCTGCCAACTTGCAAGAGATGCACATATATCAGCCAAGACTGGAATATCTGATCTGGTCAAGAGAAGGTCAACACTTGCACCAAACCACATGAAACACACAGCTCTAGAACACACACCAGCATCTCCTTCACATAAAAACACAAACCAAACACCCACCTTCACAGAGGCTCTCAATAAAACTCTACTCAAACAGCAGAGACCTCCAAGGCAGAAACACACTACCACAACACTAATCACTTGACACACAACTCTCCTAAACAGTGTGTCACTCAACCAAAGGAATATAAAAACTTGGTAGAGCCAGCAACCAGTGGACAATAATCCGTTTATTGAAGGAAGGAGAAAGAACATACTGGTTTTGGCCGTTAGGCCTTCCTCAGTGTCCGACACCGTGGAAGGCCCAACGGCCGAAACCAGTATGTTCTTTATCATTCTTCCTTCAATAAACGGATTGTTCACTGGTTGCTGGCTCTACCAAGTTTTTGTATTCCTCTGATGTTCCTGAGCCATGCAGTAGCCGTACGTGCAGGGGTCTGACTGAATCCACTCAACCAAAGCCCACAAGGCAAAACAGCATGCCCAACATATCAAGTCACACTGATATCCCACTCACTAGGTTGAATAAGGAGAAAGTAACAGTAAGCTGCCTATCAGGTGCCAGGATCTGCCACAACACACAAACTCAGGTCCTTCAACAACAGGTACAAATATGACTGTCATTGTACATGTGGGTGTAAATGACCTGAGATGTAAATCCCTGGACTACATGAGGAGAGACAGAGGAGCTCTTAGATTATGTAGCCCAGGTGGGTATGACCCTAGTCCTGAGCAGCATCCTACCATCACCCAGAATGATACCACAGCAAAAGCAGAAAATGATGGATTTAAACAACTGGCCAAGTTTCTAGTGTCCTTATAAGGTGATCCAGTGTCTGCCTGGGATGACATGACTGACAGACCTCGATGCTTTGCCAGAGATGGCCTGCATCTGCCACCCCTGGGCTTTCGGATACTGGCAAAAGGCTCTTGCCACCCTTATAGTGCCTTTTTTAAGTGGTGTTCCAAAGACCAACTTACCACCACAACAGCTACAAACTAATGCAATTTGAGGGTCATGCTGCTCAATGCTAGAAGTCTACATCTCAAAATGCACTCTCAAAACACTCCTTAAAATGAAGAACAAATCGATATTTGTGCTGTAACAGAGACCTGATTCAAGGCAGCAGAAAGCACCCCTGCACTACCAGACTACAACGCATTCCACACCTTTCGGTCCCAGAACTTGGACTGAAGCTCCAAATGCAGTAGTGTTTCCATATTCATAAAGGATGCACACACCAAGACTGGTAGCCCTACATAAAGCATTTGAGATGCTTCAGGTGCAGCTAACCAGACAGCTATTCAGGTTGTAGCCTGCTATAGGTCCCAAACCATGCTCCAAGACTCACTCCCATGTTCCTAAGCACCCTGGAGAATATTAGGGTCCAATCTAACACTCTTATACTGGGAGACTTCAACTACCCCTCCATTAACTGGGAAAACTACTCCTGTACCAATACACTTCCCCAACATTTCCTGGAATTAATTCCAAATGACCTGGACCCGCTCGTTCTTACCCCCACTAGAGGTAGCAACATCCTTGACTTTATCAGTAACATGGGCTACCATTGCTCGACACCAGTAGCCAACTCCTCCCTGGTTAGATCAGACCACAAACTAATCACCTTGGAAATCCACATCCCTACCCCCCCACCCCCGCAAAGGTAACCACCATGAAAAACCATCTCCAAAGCTAACTTTGGGCTCCTAAAAACAGAGGTGGCCAACTTCACGGCAACCATGCAAATAGAGAGCAGTTGCATGACTGCCAAATCATATACCAATGCAGTGTATGAATACACACAAATGCATAGATCTCGCCATACCCAATAGAACCAAGATGCTCTCCTCCAAAAAGAGGAAGCCAATCTGGTGGTCCCCTGCCATAAACAAACTCTACAACAGGAGGAGGAACCAGATGCAGAATAAGATGAAGTCCCAAGACTGGAAACTCTTACTCCCTTATCTTCAGAGAGCTCCCTTATCAGTCTCAACAAAAAGTTGAGATCCCTCATTAAATCCTCCAAAGCTAGCTATGAAAACAGAATTGCAGCCTGATAGTAAAGACAACCACATGGCCTTCTATAGTTTTTAAAGAATCTCCATGGCAATACTCAGATTTGCTATGAGCTACTGCACAAGGGTACCTCCTATATATAGAGCCAACAGATATTGAAAATATACTGGCTGACAGATTCAGTGCGAACTCTACCCCTCTCTCACCCCCCCCCCCCACACACAAAGGGCCAATCACAATACCAGAAGATTGCCAGGCACCCAGTACTACTGCTGCACAGGTAAAGAAAACAAAAAAACAAAAAAAAAAAAACAGTACTGTCCAAGGCCATGAATACAGCTTCTATGGGACCTGACAATATCCCTGGCTGTATTCCACATGAACTAGAGTGAACTGGCACCTCACCTGTGTGCCCTGTTTAATCACAGCCTCACCTCAGGCTTTGTCCCTACCGAATGCCACACTGCTAGTGTCATACCTCTCCACAAAGGAGCGACTACAGACCCTGGGAAATATCGCCCCATTAGCCTGATGATTCAGATATGCAAAGCTATGGAACACATCATGGACCTAATAAACAAGGATATAGGGAATCTCCAAACTCTCCCACATAGTTTGGTTTTGTGAAGGGTAGCTCATGCCTGCTCAACTTCGAGTCACTCACCAGAGCTGTGATGAAGGCAAGGTGGTTCATACAGCCTACCTTGGTTTGGCAAAGGCCTTCAATACCATTCCCCACTCAGGAATCACAGAAAAACTCACTAAGCTAGACATCAACCCCTAAAAATCACTCTGTGGGTTGCAAATTGTCTCAAACTGTCTCACAGATAGAGCCCACAGTGCGAGTGGCAGACTCCAAGTCAGACTGCCAACCAGTCATGAGTGGAGTCTCACAGGGATTTGTCCTGGGTCCTCTCCTGCTTGGTATCTACTTCTCTGAAGTCCAGGCCAACATGAAGGACTTTGGCTGACAAGTTCACAGATGATTGTAAGTTGGAAGCTATTAACTCCAAGTGATGTTGACATCCTACAGAAAGGCCTCACAGACAAACGACTGGTGTCAAAACCATTGCCTTAAGCTCAATGCCAAAAAATGTGTCATCATCCACTTTGGGAAAAACCTGGTTCCAATGAATTACATTGATGGTAGTCCACTGAACACAGAAGGCATTATAAAGAGATCTGGGAACACAGGTTGACAGCAACCCATCTCATTACTAATGGTTTTGCATCCAGGAAGAAAGAGGTCATAGTCTCCCTCTACTCTTCCCTCATTAGGCTAATCATAAAGTACAATGCCCCATTTGGCATGTACCTCACTAGACACCTGCAGTAACTGGAGTGGCCACAAAAGTACCTCACAAAGAGGATCCTAGGCTTTAAACACTTGTCCTAGGGTCTATGTTATAACAAACCCAAAACAGTGAAAATGTAAATGCGAACTACCAGAACAGCAATTTTTTTTTTCCAGGGAAGGAAAAAAAAAAAAAAAAAAAAAAAAACACACACACACTAAACACCATTTTAAGTGAGGGGCTTCACTCCCACACCCTCCTACTTAAATATACCAACTCAGAGATCGCACTAGAGTGTTGTAAACAGTAAAGTGATGGAAGCGGCCAAGCAACTTTTCCCAGGGAAATAATTCACTAAAAAGATGCTTTATCATTTTGCGTTTTCAGCATTTACAGTTCGACCAAGATGCATTCTGATAGGAACCCTTGTCCTATATAGACAGGCTCAAAAAACTCCCACGTGTTCTCTGTCTCATATCGCCTACTTAGAGGCGATCTCTGCTCTACTTACAAAGCCATGTCTGACCCAGCTCGGTTAGAAATGCTACATCTAAAAGAAATCCCGATCCATCTGCACCACATGCTTGAGACACCTCAACTTCATTACCACAATCAACAGAACATGCTGGAGGGACAGGTTCATAACCCAGAGACTGCCCATCCTATGGAATAGACTTCCCATACATGTCAAGCAGAGCATCTCACTGGCCCTCTTCAAGAGAGATCTTGATGAGGACGGGAAATAGAAAATTCACCCCGGGGATCACTCCAGTGGCTCTACTCAGACGCACTGGGAACCAAGGTCAGGCGGCACGATGCCAGGGTAATCCTATGGGCTAGGCTTTTAAAGGCTCCAGGCCAGTTAGCCTAGTACACACCTATGAACTTCTTTAGGTCATCATTACTTGATAGTCTATACACTCTAACAATTGTATGTTCCAGGGTTGGGTTGTCTTTATTAAACATCAATATTGTAATTACATGTTCAATGTCAGTCTATGTCTCAACTATCCTTAATCCCCATCACAACACCTCAGCCTGATTTTTTTGTTAGCATCTCTCATAGTAAAATGATTTGTACTATGACAGAACTGTTTAGTTATTTGTTTTGACAATTACAAATATCAATCTTGTAGGAACATAGCAAATTTTGCAGTAAAAAATTAATGTTCCTAGCATTAACTATTGCATTAATGCTGCGATCTGTGAACTGTTTTTGACCTGGCAAAAATCCTGCCTTCTGTTTGCCAAACATAGCAAATATCTGCTGCAAAAATTCTATTCCCTGATCTTTACAAATGCATGCCATCCTGTCTGAACACATGTATATATCATTTAGGCATTCGAAGGCTCATATCACATCCTCTATTTTTGCTCCTAGCGCTCCTAGCAAGCATAACACTATTCAATCTTCATTATCTTCTCTGCAAATTAAGTTCCTGTAATAACAATTTCCAATTGGAACACATTTTCTTACCAAATACATTTTCTTACCAAATACGAAGAGTCTAGCTTCTAATTCAGTAATACATGTCCAATCAATTGCTAGAGAGGAATTATCTTAAATTACCATTGGTCTTAATACCACCGTTTTCATTGAGTATTACATTTCCAAGTATGCAATTCAAATCCAGCTGGCTTTGTACATCCACAGCTTGGCAATCCTTCCATGTTCAGTTCGGATTTCTTCCTTTTCACCTGCCTTCTTTTCCTTCTTTCTGTAGGCTGAAGGTTTTCTGCCATCATTCCCTGTAATCTGTGTATTGCATAAATCAGTTCTTTTAAGTATGAATTCTCTTTCTCCCTCTTCCTCATTTGTTGTGAACGTTTCTAAATGCTCTGAATCCTCATATTGCAGAGTAGAATTCTGGATACAGCTAAAGTGATCTTGTTTCATAGGGGTTGAATAATAGAACACATGTAAGAGGGGAAGTGTCTACTATTTGCTCATGGTCTAACATTTCACCAGTCCAGTCAAATATATGGGTTTATGCAGCCTGGCCATTTCTGACTAGATTCACTGTAGAGCCTGCCTACAACTCCCCCTCCATTCCCACCTCCAGGTAGGATTTTTACATTTGTTTTTTTTATCCCCACAGCCTGTTCAGGTTTCTCCTACTATACAGTTACTTAAACTGTGGCATCTCTCTGCCAGAAGCTGTCCAGCTTGCCATATTTTAAATGGCATCTTCTTAGAAACAAGTGGTTGCACCTATATGGATTCCCCCTGCCTCCTCCTCTCTGCATTTGCCAATCTGTTCTTATGACTTCTGGTGCTACACTCAAATCCCTCTACCCTATAGGAATCTGGCATTTCCAGAACTTCACACTGTTACTGTTCTCTGCACCCCTGTATTCTACTACCACTGCTTGCTCAAGCTTGCAAAAATTAATTCTGGTACTATTTCCCTACTTCTTTCCAACTACATCTTCCCCACTTCCCACTCTCTTTAAAGGATTCATGTGTTTGATTTTCATACAGTTTCAAGCTTTGGGAAAATGAATCAAGTAGCAGTATGTTAAAGTAGTGTTGCCTTCTGTATTGCTTGTGTAGGCAAATGGGCAAGAGTTTGTTACATTTTACAGGCTCTTATACAGGTCCTGAAGAGGAGCAGCAGTGGAGCCCTACATTAATCCAGTAGGGTGAGCTCTGCAGTGTCCAGTCAATGTTTAGACCTGGGATTCTTAAGGAGGTAGCTTGGATAATCTTTTGAATGGAACAAGGTGCCATCTCTGTAAAGAGTTTCATTGGTCTATTTGCAAGCCACTTCCCTGGATGGCTGTCAACTCACTTAGTTTTGGCAGGGATAGTGTTCTTGCTGTGAATTGGTGCACTGTTAAAATATGCCCACTAGATTATATATTCTAAAGGTTTCTCAGCGTTTACATTTTTATCCTAACATGGAGGGGAGAGAGTAGTTAGGCTTCCGGGTTGTGTGTTGCCTCCAGCTCATTTGTAATTTTAATCTTTCTCCTTGGATTTGACAAAACTGGACCTGCCACTTGTATTTTCATTTCAAGAAATTTGTGCAAATCCAAATCAAGTCATAGTACTGTCTGCTTACAGTTTGTAAAGTAGGATTACTTCTATGAAAGGATGCCCAAGTCAACTTCCTTATACCTAAACACTTCTACTGGCTGAATGCCAAGTTCTCTCCTGAGACCTGGCAAAAGCATTAGCAATCCCACTTTTAATCCTTTGCTATCCATGCAATATGAGAATTCTAAACTTTTGCTCATTAGATCAAATAAACTTTTGGTTAATTTTCAGTTTTGCAATACACAGAGGAAACTGTGGCTTGGATCTCCCCTGGCTTCCAATCCAGATTCTTGACCCAGAATTCATTAAATTCCCCAGAGCACCATATGACACATTCATTCCTGGGGAGGTGGTGGTAGATGAACTTGCTGGGCGTGGGAATCATTTGCACTGTGACCTAGGTCTTCCGATTAAGCTCTAGTTTTCCCCTGAGCATGACCAATCATGCCCCACAGTCAATGGGTCCATGCAATTCATGTCCACATCTCCATGTGCAATGTATTCTTTCAGCCCCATTCTTAGATCTAGTCCCATGAGCCCCAGTCTAGGCCTAGAACACCAGCAACAAAACTCTGGTCACCAGTGTCATAACCTGGGCTTCATCCCTCTAACAACTGAGGGAACTATGGCCTAGATGTTGTTTCAATTTCCATTCATGCTTAGTTTTTTTTTTTTTATATTTTGTTAAACCAAGTCAACTAGAAGAGAGTCCCTTTTCAGTGGTGAACCAGGAGGGCTGTCTGGTTAGATTGACTTACTCAGAATCTCACAATACGCAAATGCAAAAAAAAAAAAAAAAAAAAAAAAAAAACAGTATACACTAGACTACAGCCATAATCCTCTGTGCCATCTGTGACCGGAGTTATTGCTAGCTATGCTAGGAGAAATCGGGCAGCAGATGTGTAACATATCTGAAATTTTGTAAAGAATTATATGTCATTTGTATATTGAACTGATTTGTACAGATCAGTATGTAAAAGGTGCTTGTGTTAAAATGTGTGTACTGCTGGACAAAAAAGAAATATACATGCATATCAGACTGTACTGTTGTAACTGTGGAAATTTTATTTTTATTTTACATTTGTTGACCGGGATAGTCCAGCTGGATATATGTCCATTTTCAGTGGAGGCCCGGGGAGAAAAGCTCCAAGAGACAATTAAACAGAACATACAGACAAACTTTGGTACATATTTCACCTAGATCCTTTAAGGTATCTAGTTAATGACACTGGTATAAATTGCAGACACTTCTAGATTTAGTTACAGACCGATACACATTTCAACTAGATCCAGTAGGGTATCTAGTTATTGACACATAGGTATGGGCTGCAGACACTAGACTGATACAGTTGCAATAGTCATTAAACAGTATTACATTGTTATATGAATATTATCATAACTTTGATATGTTACATGTTTATATGCAAGTAACAGATAGGACTCCAGTTTAGGACAATAGTTACCATAGTACTGAAGTGGTGCAAGTATTAGTCTGGAGTAGAGCATAGACATAACCATTTGTTACGGAGGAAGTTGCGGGTAGTTTTTTTAAATTTAGGCAGTGAGGTTATCAGGGATAAGGATGTGAGTAGGGAGTTCCAGATTTTGGCCACATAAGAGGAGTAAAGGGAATCTCCTGCATGGTTGTTGGATCTAGTAACAGCTAACTGTAGTTTATCAGTTGAGCGGAGTTGCCTGGAACATGAATATTGTTGGATAATGTTACCCAGTGAAGGAGATATTTAAGAGTATCTTGCGAGTAGTAACTAGCTGACTATAGATAAATAAGTTAGGTAGTTCCATCCAACCCAATTGCTTTAGGTTTAGGCAGTGATGAGTTCTATATGAGCTGTTGTTGGCAAATTTGGCTGGCTGACTGATTGTAGCAGGTTGTCATTTTATTGATTTCTGTTTTGGATAAGTTAATCAGGATGGGTGAGGCATACAGTAGTGTTGAGAGAAGGTGTGAACGTGCAATTGTAGTTCTAGCATTATGGGTCAGGAATGCTTTGTGCTTGTAGAGGCTGCCTAGCTTTTTGTTGGTATTTTTAATGGCCAGATTAATATGTACATCAAACTTGAGTTTATTATCAATAGTAATGCCAAGTAGTTTAGTCTGGGTATCAGGTGATATGGGGGTACCATTATTAGAGTGGATAGTAAAGGTGCATGTGGGGGCAGTTGTAGTGGACGGATAGAATAGCAGAAGCTTGTTTTTTTGGGGTTGAGGATTAAGCCATTCTCAGTGAGCCATGTTTCCACTGAGTGAAAGTTATCCTGGGTATTTTTGTGGAGGTCTAGTAAAGTAGGGGCATTAGATATTATAGTTGAATCGTCTGCATATTGTACAAGGGTTGAACTTTTTGTAAAAATTGAGAATAGCAAGGGGCCTAGTATAGATCCCCGAGGAACTCGGGTAGAGTGGAGATAAGTTATTATTCCATAGTACTGCCTGTTGTCTATTGTTAAGGTAGTCTCTAAACCAGGAGACTGACAAGTTATCAAGGCCTAGGTTTACAAGATGGGAGATTAATTTTTCATGGTTAACCATATCAAATGCCTTTGATAGGTCAAGGAAGAGGGCTTAAGAAAGTTTACCATTATTCCTGTTGTGATTAATGGTGGGCTGAAGAAAGTTTACCATTATTCCTGTTGTGATTAATGGTATCTGTGAATGCTAGCAGGGCAGTAGTGGTGCTATGTCCTGACCGAAACCCATGTTGTGTATGAGATAGGAGCCCTTGATCCGTGAGATGTGTCATTAATTGATGGTGGATACATTTTTCTAATATTTTAGAAAGTGGGGATAGTATTGCTATTGGTCTAGTTAGATATGTCGTAAGAATTTCCCCCTTTGTGTAGGGGTATAATATAGGCAGTTTTCCAGATCAAGGGTACTGAACCTTCTGATATGGATCGGTTAAATTAGGATTGAGACTAGTTTAGCCATTTGCTGCTAGTTTTAAGAATTCATTGGGGAGGGAATATGCTGCTATTGTTGTTGGTTTTAGTTGGGATAGTAGTTTTCTTATCTAGGAGGTCGAGGTGGGTTGTAGCTTAAATGTGGGGCTGTTTGGTTTGGGGGAAATACTAGTAGTATTTCTATAGGTTTGATTTTGGACAAGAGCAAGTACAGTTTCAGTAAAGAATGAGTTAAATGATTCAGCTAGGTTTTCTTTTGTTAAACCTGTTTTGTTGGGGGTGGGGTAGTGGTTTTGCCAGGGTGTAGTAACCTGTTTAAGCCTGCCCAGAATTTTTTTGGATTGTTTGAGTATTGGGTTTGATGGGTTATAAAGTAATTTCTTTCATCTTGTATTACTAGTTTCTTAGTAAGGTTTCTTAATTGCTGGTATGCTAGCTGTATTCCTGGATTTTTGTTGGACCTCCAGGCTGTATTACTTTGCCTCGTTTCCCTGGTTAACCATGGAACTGTTTTGGATTTAATTCTGGTAGTTCTTGGAGGGGCTTGCCTATTTAGTATCTCTAGGAAGGTAGAGTTGAAGTGTTTGATAGCTTCATAAAGGGGTAGTAATACAGTTGTGTCCAGTTGTAGAGCTGTAGGTCTCAAGAAGTTTGGTAACTTGAAGTGTTTTTTTGTTTCTTATTGTTTGGAGTATAGGGGTTTGAGGGTGGTGGGTGTTATTTGAGTAGGAAGGTAGTTTGATGGTCACTTAGCGAGTAAGGAAGGGTACCTGCTAAGTATGAGGGAGGTATTTTATTTAATAGAATCCAATCTAAATGTGATTCTCTATTTTTGTCGACTCGGGTGGGTTCTTTGATTAGTTGAGAGAAGGTAAGTAGGTTGATATGATTAGTGGGAGCCTGGGATAAGCAAGTAAGCCAGTCAATATTAAAGTCCCCAGTTTCTTGTGGCAGGGTTTGTGATGGCCATTGTAGATTTTCCATGGTGGGGATATAGCCTGTAACTATGTTAATAGTTTTGTTGTTACCTAATTTGAGCCTGGTTAAGAGTATTTCTGCCTTGTCCAGAGGGGGTAAAGTCAACTCTGATTTAGCTGGATAGTGTATTTTTATACAGTAGAGCAATGCCTCCACCTTTCTTCTATGGTCTGTCTAGCCGAAGGATACTGTATCCAGGTGGTTGGATCTCTGTATCTTTGGTAATTGGCTTTAGCCATGTTTCGGTTTAATCTCACAATATACTCCAGATATAATCAGTTTGAGTATGAAGCTCATGTATCTTTTTGTTGATGCTCCTGATATTTAGGTTTAGAATGAGTAGACTTTTCTGGTCTAGTATTGATTTGAGTTAGTTTGGGTAGTTGCGTATTAGTAGGATGATATATATCATAGGGACCTGGGTTAGGGTGGATATCACCATCATTTAATAAATAGTTCACGTAGTTTTTGCAGTGTTTTCACCATCTTTTGCAGTATTATAATGTATGTTTGGGTCAAAGGATTTGGGGTTGGCATTGTGAGTTTAAGAAGGGTATAAGTAGTGACAGTGGTGTTGAACAGGGTGGGGATTTTTGTTAGGGAGTATGAAGGAGTGGGAGAGATAATGGCTGTAGATTTATGGATGAGGGAAGAGTTGTTTTGTAATGAATGGTTGTAACAAGTGATGTGGTAGGTACATGCTAGGAGTAGTAGGGTCATTTGCTGGAGGCAGATGTTCATTGTAATTGGCCTTAGTTGATTGATATGAATGAATTGGTGCTGGGGGCAGATGTTCATTGTAATTGGCCTTGGTTGATTGATATAAATGAATTGGTGGATGTAATTAGATATATGATGGTAGTAAGAATGTTATTGGTAGTAGGAAATGCCGAGGGTGGGGACGATGTTGAATGGATGTAATGTAATGTAATTGTGGGAGGGACTGGACAGGTTTGGTAACAGGAGAATGCAGAGGGCGGGGAGGTTGTAGAATGTATACACTGTAACCGAGGATACTGGAAGAAGGTTAAGCTCAGCTCCAACTAACTGAAAAATAGTATGAAATTACATCTTTATGGCCAAAATTAAGTAATTTATCTTATGGTTCTGATTGCTGCCAGAGAGAAAAATGTCTTTGCCAGAGAATGGTTTAGTAGCTCTGGCAGGAAGAGTGGAAGTGTTATTGTTTTAAGACTTCCAGAAGTTGCAACAGATATTAGCACAGCTGTGTGCATATTGACACATGTAGAGATTCCGGGTCAATTGCTAGGAAAGGGGGTAGTATGGCAACCAAAGGTCAGATGTATGTAATGTCATTCTGTAATCCATTGCAAAAAGTGATGTTAATACTAGACAGACTGGAATCTCTGAGCAGTCCGTTTTTGTAACCTCACAAAGGATCTCTCACCCACTTCATCTTACCTTGCTCTAGTAAGTGACCAAGGAGAGAGGGGGAGAGAGAGGGAGAAAGAAAGAGAGATTAGTCAAGTACCATATTTCTATTTATGTGAATCTATTCATCTAATATTTACTGCAATTAATACTCTGGTGTTTACTATAACTAGATGTTCTATTTTAATGCTTTGTTATTTATTATATTTAAACTTTTCATTGCAGCTGGTCCTTTAGAGAAGATTTTAACCTTTGAGAGTAATTGTGTCTATTTGGCGACTCTGTGGCCACTCCTGAAAGCCTTATTCCACTGGTCAATCATTTGTATCAATATTAATTTCACACAGTATAATTTGGTACCCTTGTAAGAGCCTTAGAGTAGCTGGCTTTGGAGTGTTTGGTGGCAGTGTAACTACCTTATAGATTGGGCAGAAGGGGCATTGCTAGTAAATCTGTCCCAGCCTTTCCCAGCTGAGTATGTGAAAATCAAATCTCAAAGTGAAATTGTGTTAACTGCTTGGGGCAAAGACAAAGTACTGGTTTCACAGAGGGTGCTGAAGAACTCTGCTTGGACACTGAGGACTCATCTCTACAGCTGCGTCAATGGGGAGTCTTAATGGGGACCAAGAGCACTCGAAAAAAAGAAACCCTAACTGCAGACTGAGTGTTCCCTGTGTGATCTTAAGGGAAATTGTGCTTTATGCAGAGAGCTGCATCTACACGTGAATGTTCTTCACCAGTCAGTCATGAGGATTCCTGCTCCTCGATTACTGGCACAGAGAGAGAACGTTACACTGACTGCCAAATATCTTTGTTATTTCACGACTTGTATACTGTAGACCATTATGCAATAACATTTTAGAAGTAACAGATTTACAGCATATGGCCTCAGTTTATGAATATTAGGAAATTTATGGAAATTCTAATGAAAATAGGAGTGAATGACCTGTTGTAACTGAAAAAGCCTTGCCTCATCCCTGTACCTTTGCTGGCAAGGGTTAAAAGATATTTGTAGCTCCCCATAGTTTAGATCTCACTTCGTCCAAATCCAGCCTTGGTACGAGGCATCCCCCACCATTTCAAGATGCAAGAGTGCTTAAGTAAAACTTCAATCTGGAATAATCCACAAAAGATAAATTTTCTACGTGGGGGGGGGGGGGACACACAAACATATCCCACTCCCCATAGATAAGCAAGTAAGTTGGAATAATCCACATTGTACAATACTATAGATTTCTTCCCCCAATTTAGAGAAATCTTATCTGCTTAATTCTAAGCAGGACCTTACAATTGTGTATACGAGATTTAACCTGATTGTATTCAGTGCTATTGTGATAGTACATTTAGGTCTGTAGAACAAGGTGTTTGCTTGAACAAGTAAATAGAATGGAAGAGTGCAGAGTTGTTTCTAGCACAGAGACCACTTAGGAGGATATACAAGGCAACAGATAGAGACAAAGTCTTATAGCTGCCAATGGTACCAAAAACTAGACATTTTAGTGAGAAAACATGGAGGTTGAAGTTCATTTATGGAGTTGCATGCTGAAAGAGGAATATTCAATGAGCCAAACTTGGAAGAAAAAGAAGCGTGACTATATTTCTGTGGTCCTTAGAGAGATACCAAAGGCCAAGACATGCAAGGTAAAAAGGTGTTTTTTAACCATGACAGATGGTAGTCAAAGGAGGGCTCTCCAAGCACTCCTCAGTATGGAGAACATCGATGTCTGTGCAGTAACTGAAACCTGGTTCAAGGCTCCTGAGAGCACCCCAGCGCTACCAAGCTATACCTCGTATCACGCTTTTCGGCCCCAAAACTCTGGCCAAACCAAAAAGGGAGGTGGGAGTGTCCATATTCATCAAGGACACCCACAACCTCCAGGTTAGTGGCAACACATGAAGCATCAAGAGACCATCCAGGTGCAACTAACCGTAGGCAAAATGGCTATACAACTGGTAGCATGTTACAGACCACCCTCCCAATCTCAGGAACCCCACTCAGCCTTCCTGAAGACATTGCAGGATATGAATGTCTCACCAAACACCATCATATTGGGAGACTTCAACTACCCTAACATAGACTGGGTGCATTATTCTAGCCCAAACACCCTAGCCCAAAGGTTCCTGGAATTCATAAATTCAAATGCAATGGAACAGCTAGTCACCTCTCCCACAAGGGGAGATAATATACTAGACTTGATCATCACAAACATGGGGACAAAAAGTGCTCCACACCTGAAGTATACCCCTCACTGGTGAGATCTGACCACAAACTAATCACCCTGGATATACATATCCCACCTCCACCCCCAACACAAAGGACTATAGTGAAAAACTTCTCAAAAGCCGACTTTACACTTCTTAAAACCGAGATGGTATCCTTTAAGCCCACTGGGCCAGTGGAAACCACATCCCACAATGCAGAATCCTTCACAAATGCTTTCTACGGACATCTCCAAGAATGCATGGATCATGCAATCCCAAATAAAACCAAGACCCTCTCCACCAAGGGCAGGCGTCCTGTCTGGTGGACCCCAGCAAAAGAAGGAAGCTACTGCACGACAGAGCAAAATCCCATAAAGAGAAGGCATCTCTGATCAGCACTACTAGAAAGCTACGTTCTCTCATAAAAACATCCAAGGCCAACTTTGAGAGAAAAATCGCTATGGACACTAAAGATAACCACAAGGCCTTCTTCAGCTATGTTATAAACCTGGGCGGAAACCCTCAGATATGTTCAGAGTTAGTTCACAATGACAAAAAATGCACTGAACCCACAGATATTGCCAACATTCTGGCAGACAGGTTCAGTGCAAAATTTCTCCCCTCCCTCACCCCCAAAAGAAGAAATACTTATCCCAGCTGAATGTAAACCTCCCTGTCATCTCAGATGTCCAGGAGAGAACCGCCGCTAAAAACACAGCATCAATGGGACCTGACAGTATCCCGGGTTGCGTGCTATGTGAACTCCAAGAGGAGCTAAACCCGCACATAAAAATGCTATTTAACCTTAGCCTTCCTACAGGCTATGTACCGGAACACTGGCGTACAGCAACAGTTGTCCCACTCCACAGAGGAGGCACCTCTACAGACCCTGGTAACTACCGCCCCATAAGCTTAACCAGCCTGGTCTGCAAAGCTATGGAAAGAATCATTATGGAACTCCTAGAGACATTGGGGACTTAGACACTTGATCCCACCCAGTTCGGCTTTGTAAAGGGCAGATCCTGCCTTTTGAACCTGGTTGACTTTTTCAAAACAGTCACTAGAGCCATTGACGAGGGCAAAGCAGTCCATACAGCCTACCTGGACTTGGCTAAAGCTTTCGACAATACCCCACTCTGGCATCATAGACAAGCTCAACAGCTTAAATGTAAATCCATATGTCACAAGATGGGTGGCAAACTGGCTAAAGGATAGAACCCATAAAGTCAAAATCACTGGAGCCATGTCAGACAAAGCCAGTCTGAAGTGGTGTCCTGGGACCCCTCTTGTTCGGCATTTATTTCTCAGATGTGAAAGTAAACATGGGAGGGTTGTGGCTGACAAAGTTCGCAGATGACTGCAAACTAGGCGCCATAATGACTGCAAACTAGGCACCATAATCGATACACCAGCTGACACATACATCCTACAGAAAGGCCTCGCTGAAACTGACAACTGGTGCCGGAGTCATGGCCTTAAACTAAATGCCAAAAAATGTATAGTTGTCCCCTTTGGGAAAAACAAAGTACCCACAAATTATCACAGACAGTAACCCACTGAGTACGGAAAAAGTAATCAGAGACCTGGGGACCCAAGTCTCATTTGACACCCACATTGCCAAAGTGGTTAGAAAGACTTTCTACCTTGCTCACCTTATCATGAAGGGATTCACATCCAGATCAAAGGAGGTAATTGTACCCCTGTACTCCTCCCCTATCAGGCCCATGATTGAGTACAATGCCCCATTTGGTATGTACCTCACCCAACACTTGCAACAGCTAGAGAGACCCCAAAAAGTACCTCACCAAGAGGATCAAGGGTCTCCAACATGTGTCATATGCTGCCAAACTAAAGAAACTCCAGCTCTATTCAGTAGCATACCGCCTGCTCAGAGGTGATCTGTGCCTGACGTACAAGGCCATGTCCAATCAGGAACTGATGGATATGCTCCACCTCAAAAGATCCAAATCCAATCAGAACCATGAGAGCTAAAGATTTAAACCTCAGCACAAAATATGAATAGGACATGCTGGAGGGACAGATTCACAACTCAGAGGCTTCCCATACTCTAACAGAATCCCAGTTCATGTTAGGCAGAGCCCCTCACTGACTCTCAAGAGAAATCTTGACGAGTGGATGGGAGATCGTAGGTTTACCCCAGGGGTCATCTCTGTGTCATTACTAGACAGAGGCACAGTAAACTAATTCTATTATGTAAGGGGGTCTTCACTGTGTCACTACTAGACAGAGGCACAGTATTCTAAATCTATTCTGTACACTTTTGTACCATTACATGGGGTGGCGAAAGCCACATCACTATGGCTAGGCTTATAAATGCCCCAGGGAAGATATTGGTACCAAACTATGAATAAGTCTCTGATGACCAACCAAGCTACTACATGCTGTTTGACAGTGGATATAGAAGAATACTGCACTTCAGCACCGAGCCCATAAACATCACATAAGTATTTAGAGATGGAGGCCCAAAACAGAGCACTGTAGTACATTGGCGACATCCGTTTAGAGCAAATCTACCAATCTTAAGCCATATGGTTAGTGCTAGCCAGCATACTGCACAAGGATTAATGCTGTATGGGAAGATTTGCCAATAATCCTAACATGGCGAATAGTGCCAGAGGAAAGTACAGGTGGGTATATGCCCTTTATCTTGGTAACTTCCCAAAAAATTGACCACTGTAAGAAAGCCTCAGATAAAGGGACTTAGTTTAGGCAGGAGGCAATTATAGCATGAAGAACCACATACTCTGTGCTTGAACCAGTCAATCTTTGCAATGTGCAAACAAGGCAGTTCAAGTAGACAGGACATGTGAAAGTCAATGTCCGGCAGTTATCCTTGCCACCATAAAAGGGGGAAATATGGAAGTTGAAAAATATGAGTAAAGGGGGAAATATGGAAGTTGAAAAATATGAGTAAACGTGGCACATGGATTGCCATGGCTTCAGTTCTGAAAGCTATTTTGGTGAATTAAATCTGCCATTGATGAGAACACATTAGCCTTTTTAATGCTTATGAAAACAATACTGAAAAGTAGTGTCATCAGCTTAACAGGTTTAACCTCTTCTCTTTAATGAGATATTCTAATAAAAGAATCCTTTGGAAAGACGACCCAAACTTTAAGCCTGTGTTATCCTCACTCCTGATGGGATTTAGTGGAAAAAAGTTAAAGCAGTATTTTACTGTAATCACACAATTGTATTGCTTCCTTTGCAGAGCATTTCCTCAGGCCTCCACTTTAAATCAGATTCTGTTAGCAGCCTGCTAAATGAAAAAACTAAAATGGCTGCCACGATGCCACTATCATGCTTTCTAGCTTCTAAAGTACATAATAGAAGCTTTAGAAACAATGGGTCTCATGGGTGTATTTTAAGTGGGTTATAGTAGCAATTTCAAGTATTTAGAGATGCAAGTAAACCTTTAAGTTCATAAGAAGTTGTATAAAGGATATTGATTTTTAACTGCTCTTTTCTCTGTCGGTCAAGCAATAATGAAGTAAATAAAGCAACCAAAACAAAGTCTCGTAATACCAAAGGAAAATGGAATTCAGGCTATTGGAGCATTTTTGCATTTACAGTAAATACGAGTTTGCTACTGGATAGTGTTTTGAATGTTTTTTTTTTTTTTTTTAATTCAAAAAGTAGGTGTAGCCACAGGTACTCCTGTGGTGAAAACATATGCAAATATAGCACTGGGAAGAGAATAATACACATAGAACTGAATGTGTACAATATATAGCTTTTTACAAAATGATTTATGGAGGACATCTGCTTGGGCAAGGGAAGAAATTTTATACGAATGTTGACATTAAAAATGTAAGAATTTTGTAACTTTTGCTATGAAGTCGCACATTGAGAGGTTATTAAATATATAGTCGTATCTGAAAAAAAATGGTCAACTAAATATTTGCATTCAGAGTATGCACCCCAGACATGCATGCAATGGTATTAAGTCAGTTAAGACCAGGTAGATTAAATACCTATACGGATAACAGTTCACAATGACGTATTCAATATGATTGAGGTTTTTTATGAAAGGGATACAAGAGTTAATTACCAGAAGATGGTTTATGTAATATCAGAATGTGATGAGACGGAAGCCATTTCTTTCAAATAGAAATGCATCAACTGGTGTTAATAGGACTGTGAAGACAGGTGAAGGCCGCCAGCCTAGCCAGATAGAGGTCATTTGTAAATATTAATACAAGCCACAGGCTTGCTCTCTTATATGGTAAAAAATGGTGCTAAATGTGGAACTGCAAAGATGTAACAATGCACTCTGCTGTAACAAAGCTGGTAAGAGAATTCTTTGATGTCAAAACTCTGAGCCAAGGTGTCTAGATAAGGCATTCTTCCCATTGTTGAGGCCAGAGTTATTGGCTAGATTTTCCATGCAGTATTTCTTTTATTGCTCTGGTTCCTGACCAGCTGCAAGATCAAAAGGGCCATTAACCTCAAAAGTCTGTTAGCCTGGGAACCAGAAAGAAATGATGCAATCTGAAATGAATCAGTGGTACCATGTTATCAATTTAAGGACAGAGAAAGAGCATGTCTTGACAACATCCAACTCTGCCCGTGTCTATCTGCAAGTAGGATTTTAGAAATGCATTTTCTTAGTCTAATCTTGCTAATTCCTGGCTATTTTCAAGTGTTTTTCTGTGTTGTCAGAACTTTGCTACTGCGTTATTTTAAGTATTTCTCTGATCTCTGAACTCTGACTAGCACTGTGTAATAAGTATGGTCGTGTGTTATTATTTATTCTTAAATATTTTTAAACCCTTCAACTATGGCTGTTTTTTGTGTAGAGATAATTTAAGCTCTAAGAGTATGTTGCATGTATATAGTGATACTGTACCAAGTCACTCCAAATAAGTCTCGACTGTTCAGTCACACTTACCATTTGGATAATATTGCACAGTATAATTGGACACCCTTTCAGAAGGGCCTTTGAGTAGCTGATAAATATTAGCTGGGTGGTGGCAGTGATTTTTACTGTATAGTCTGGGTAAAAGGGGCACAGTTGGAGAACCTGTGCCAGCTTTCGGAGTGTCTGAGAAGAGTTTATACAACCACAAAGTGCGTGTGTCAGCTACTTGGGCAGGGAAATGAAGCACTGGTTGGACAGAGGGTGCCGGAGGTTTGCCTACTAGGCTGAGATAGCTGTGCCAGTGGGGAGTCTCATTGGGGACCTGTAGAGAAAGGGGGAAACCAGCCCCAGACTGACTGATGTGTGCCCTTAAGGGAAATTTTACTTTACTGTGTGTGCATTTATTATCCTGTCCCTATATGGATGCCCTTCACTTGCATCAGTGGTGGGGTCTACTAACACACACGCGCGCGAAGTAAACAGTTCATCCTAGGCAAACATGACCTTGAGCTTTGTTCAGGTACTTGGCTGGGAACATTTGCCTTTGAAGCAATGCAGCTGCAGAACAGAACAAAATAGCCCGGTCTGCCTACACTCCACTCCTACCCCCATTTCCATTTCTGTCCCTTGCACTTTTCCAGTGCATTCCATGCATCTGCAGCCCCCTCTTGAGCAGTCAAGACAGCCAGGATAACCAGCCCCTCCCAGTCCCATTTTGGCCTTTTCTCAGTTTGTGTTCAATTAGCTCCATCTCCCCACCTCCTACCTAGTAAGATGCCCAATTTCCGGTAAATATTTGCACTCTTCTTCATACCACACACATTTCTGTTGGCTCTCCCAACTTGCCCTATAAAAAGTCTCCCTACAAATGGTCTCTCCAGTGGAGCACAGCATTCGAGTTGTTGCTTCAGTAAGCCCAGATTAAGTGGGGAAATTGCTTCCACCTTTTCTGAAGAGTTGTGCATTTTTAGCCAATGCAGAGCTCAGGTTTGCAGTTGGTAGCCTAGTGTAGACTAGATCACATCCAAATCCTCCTCTGGTCTCACCCAGGTTAGTTCTACATTCCTAGATAATTTGTTAATGTTGTAGCTTACATGCAGCAGCATGCATTTCCTCAGAACCTTGCTACCTTCCCCACTTGATCCTCAACAAGCCATTCATTAAACCTATTTTGTGAGAGCAAACCACTGAGTTTTATCCCTCACATGCCCGACAGATTAGAGAACTGGATCCAAAGTCCAGATAAATCCCTGTTGTGCTCCACTAATTTATTACATTTTTAACTCATGTCCTTCAAGTTTCACTTGAGCTGTAAATCACTGCTTCTGTTTTGGCCCTAATCTATGTAGCTTCCCACCAGTTGCCCACATAAGAGACGTCCCTAACGTCCCATTAGCTCTCATCCACTAGTACCTCCCAATTACTAGGCCCCTAAAATTATGTTTGCAATAGCCATCATATAATCTACCCCCAGGCTAATAAGCCTCGTCAGCTTAATATTAGTAGCATAAATAAACTTTACATTTGTTTTACTCCCTTTATTTTGGAGAAGGTACCACACACCATCTACTCCACGGTGGACATTTTGCTACCTGTTAAAGTGGCTTAATCAGCACACTAGACTGCCATGCAAGTTTTATTCTTTCCAAAAGGAGAACATTCTAGTTTTTAACTAGTGGATTAAAAAGTTGACTAGTGTCTCATTACGTTCACGCCCCTCTTTTCTCCAGTCTTCACTCACTATTGTGTCCTTTACCTCTGGTCCTTCGTTTTAAATTTTAGTGCAAAAGTGGGGGAAAAAAATCACTTTCCATCTGTCTTGCTTTTATGCAGTAACTTACCAAAATATAAATATTAGCTAAGCTATGTAAGAAAAAAATTTAAATTCTACCTGGTAAAGTTTGAGCATCTGTCAGGTTCAGATTAAATCTGCTGTAGTGAATACCAAGGTGGAGGCTTTAAACTAAGCAAGAGCCACTAGGGAGAAACTGGTGGGTAGGAATGTGTGCAGTGAGATAGTGGGGGATTGGAGATGGTAGGTAAATAGGGGGATAGGAGATAATAGGAAAAAGTGCAAGGCGTCATATCTTGGGAGATGTGGAAAGAGGTTGGGGTGGCTGCTAGATCTGATGAGGTGCTTGGAGAATGGAGTGAAATATAACATAGCTTAGATGTGGGGACTAGGTTCCGAGCTGAAAAGGATGAAGTTAAGAGCCAAGGCAGCTAGGGGGTACAATAAGGTCCGGCAGTGAACCGTAAGCAGGGAAGATGTACAGAAGGGAAAGGCAGAGAGGGTACAACGGAAACATGGAAAGAAAAGGATGGGGCACAAGTTGGGTCAGTTATAGGGCAAATCACTGGAATATGAAAAAGCTGGACAGGAATAGAGAGTAATCCAGGAGTGAATAGTGGGAAGACATGAACAGATGTGAGAAAGGAAGTAGTTAGTAGTGGTCAGACAGCATGAACAGAGTAGGTGTTAGGAGTTTGTAAAAGAAAACACAAGGAGGAAAGCACATAACAGGCATACTGCCTCATTTTAGTATGTCCTCCATAAAATCTGTGATTTTCTAGCAAATCATTGAAAATTGACATTACTAAATGACACATTTGAGTTTTTAGGCTTCAAAAATGCTACCACCACAGATTTAAGTTTATAAAAGAGCAATATTTAAAAAAAAAAAAAAAAAAAAAAAAAAAAAAAAGTTTATGAAAGCAATATTTAAAAAAAAGGAGTTTTGGGCCTTTGCCCTTCCATATTTTTTGGCTTTATCCAGATTTCTTGTGCCAAGTATGTTGACAGGGACTAAGAAGGTCTAAGGGTAGTGATACTGCTAGAAAGAGGGAAAAGGTGGAGGTAAAAATTGTATAAAACTTTATCTATCCTGCTATCTCAAAGTGTTAAGGAATTAAAGTCATTCCAAAGAAGAGGAGCAAGCGAGTTATATTAAGCTGGGTCTCAAGGTGTAGGTTTCACAAGGAAATAGTAACCAAGATGGTCAACAAGAGGGAAGCGGTGGAGACATATGGTGGTGTATAAAGTACCCACCCCACAAAGGAGACAGCAGAGCTGCCAACAGAAAAACTCCTCCAAATACAAAGGCCTTGAAGTAGGAGTCGCTAATCATACTATTGGCTGTGGCAAGAAAGGCAGGCGTTGGGCTTGTAGATTGATGCCAAGCTCAGGCTTCATCCTAGTCAGAAGTGAAACAAGGTGGGCTGCATAGGTATCTATGCCTGAACTTGAATGAGCAAGCTGGAGATATATTGAAAAGGAGGGGACAAGCATTCTCCCTGCAGACAAGGGGAAAGCATGACAATATAGGAAATGGACAAATCATGGTAACTTCACAAAACGTTTCTGGATACTATTGTGATATTCAAGCAAGATGGGGAAGCTGTAAGCAGGACAAGAGATGGGATATAGGAAGTGCCAGGGCACAGGTGGGAAACAAATGGGGGAACACTACATAGTCTTCCACTTGCACAGAGGTCCACCACTCATGACAATCCAGTACCAGACATGGACTGCCCCTTTATCTCAGATTAACTACAACCCAAAACACAACAAAGGTATGTTTCGTTCCAGTGAATTTAATCTACCCCCGCCCCCAACACAAGTAGGAGATGCCAGCTTTTTTTTTTATTTTTTTTTATATAAAACACAACTTCAGAAACGTCTTTCACACAAAACAGAGCACTCTCTCTACTTAACACCAACACATATTTTAGTGCTTCTGTAGTACATCTTACTCAATTTACAAATACCACTCTCAGACTAAGTATGGTTTCCTTTCACCACAATTCATGTCATACTGTAGCTATTAATTTGACCCAATAATGAAACTCTCTCTTCTACATTTAAACTTTTGTGCATTGTAACTTTTAACACCAAAATTCTCAGATGAAAGGTGGTACTGTTGCACCCTGTATCCAATTATTCAATTCATTTTGTTCTGGTTAATTTTTCAGATATAGGGAGAGACCGATTTTAGATACAGTGTTAAAATATCCATTTCCCCTATTCACATGGCCTTTACCTTTCAGATACTGTACATTAGTACGGGCACTCCGCATGCTAGCTTCCCTATGTTCATACCACCAGGTGGCAGGCTAGCCCTGCCAAAGTTTCTTCCATACAGCGCACACCTACAGCCATTTATGTTCAATATATCTACTGCTAGTCTTTGGGGCAACATGACCATTGAGTGATACCACAAGACTAACTGCAAAAACATTGGAGGGGGGGGGGGTGTCAAGGATGCTGGATAGAATCTTGAGTTTTAATAGCTGATCTATGTGCAGCTCCAGCAAGTGGTTAGTGCTGTGTGGCTTTTTTGTTGCCATTTTCATACACAGCACTGCTTTGAATGCTTTTGTATCAAGAGCATTTTTTCCTAGCAAGTTTCATTACAAATACAAAATTTGTGTGGCTTCTTTGCAATTTGCACAGAACTTCCGGTTCACTGCATATTGCTTAAAAATCTTCCTCCAAATTGTATAAGTTGCCCTAGCCTTCTGAATGCAGAAATTAAACAGTTTATTCAATTTGCTTCCAGAAGTCCCTTTAACATGTCTCCAATTCGCTTGGATATTTTTTCCAAGTTTCTACAGCTGAAACTATGTAGTAACTTGTACCCATGTACACCTAAAATACAAGGGCCAATTTAACAGTTAAGTACCAAATCCTCGAATAGGTCAACAGATCTGGGTCATTATAAACCCAAAAGTCTGACCAGCCACATCTGTAAGACAATGGGTAGGATTATTAACCATGTCCTTAATTCTATAATTTATAAACTCCTGACCCAAGCCAGTTCAGTTTTGTCAAGGGTAGTTTCTGCCTGCTTAATCTGATCAGCTTTGGCAAGTTGAATGTAGGATAAAAACAGGCATATCTAGAACTTGGAAAGGCATTTGACACCATCCTGTACCCAGGATTTGTTGATATTGTCCAAGCTAAAAGTTAATCCATATACAACTTGACAAACAGAAAAATCAAATCAAGATTAGGGTGGGTGGTTCTACTTCCTCTGAAGGCCTGCCACTAATCATGTACCCAAAGGTTCAGTTCTTAGGATACTCCTCTTTAGCTTTGACCTCTTGAGAAATAAATGCCAGTGTAAAGGTTTTGTGGCAGACAGGCTACAAAGGACTAAACTTGGTCTCATCATATGTGAGGAGAACACCTAGATCCTCCAAGATGGCTTTTTTCAAACTGTGGAGTAAAACTAAATGCCAAAAAAATGTACAAGTCTCCTTTGGAAATCATGACTTTCCCTGTAGCCATCAGACACTACATCCCTGAAAATTCACAGTACTTCAGGACCGGTGAATTTATGTGGACAGAACTGTCCATTGATCACCACGTATTCACTATTATAATAAAGGTCTTCACTGTGCAACTTAGTATACTGCTGTTAGACTGCCCCTTTATGTACCTGTCCAACATATAAATGCAACCTGAATGACCACAATGCTCTCACCAAGAAAATCAGAGGGTCAAAACTACTGACCATTTTAGCTTTGTCCCTTTTATCAGTATCGTACAGGCTACTAAGGGGTGATCTCTGCCTCACAGAGGCAGAGACCCTACCCTCTCTGATCTACTATACATGTAGAAGTCAAATAGTGGAATAAACCCCCACTTTGGAGATTTTAATCTCGTGTGTAACAAACAGAATGTGCTATGATGTGCATTATAGAATACCACTTCTTTGGTATAGGTCTTCCCCTCCATAAAAAATACGTCCCTTCCTTTATTCACGTTATCTAGACAAACAGATGGGCAACCGCAAATTCGCCACCAGTTTAGCACCTTTGTCCTTTATGGCTAGGGTCGTCACGTAAAATGTTCTGACCAGTTCTGGGTTACAAGAACTAAACTTCGTGGCAATGCAGGGCTAGGCTTCTAAGGAAGCTTGATGGATAGATAGCCTAGAGTATCTAGCTGCCTTAAATTTGAAGATTCTTCTCAGAAGTCCTACAACCATACAAATGCTTTCATTAAACTAGTCAGCAAGTCCTACAACCATACAAATGCTTTCATTAAACTAGTCAGCACTTTTTCTATTGTATGATTTGTACACTGATGATCAGTGTTCCACACATCTGCATGGATGTATTATATACACCAGTGTGGCTCAGTTTTACAGAAACCCATGTCAGTATTAAGCTAACAATCTCTGTAGAATGAAGCGACTTATCCATGGCCAAGACACATCTGAAATATTAGCCATAGATAATAACTTACTATTACACTGTTGTACAAGGGGGAGAAAGATCTAGGGAACAAGATACTTCACAGTGGTAGAATTCCAAGTGTCAGTATATAGGACCACCACCAAATGCCCCATGCACAATAGCTTAACCTAAATTTATGCATTGCAGATGAACCTAATTATCAAAAGTGTAGTCTGCCTGGAGTTCAGGGCCCACAGCTCTTTGAAGCAACTACTGTAAAAACTGTAGAGTGATGATAGACTACAATAACGGATTGTTATTAAAATAAGGCTGGCCAAAAGGCTGAGGAGGGATTTTAGGAATAACTGAAGCAATTAATGAGCAGCACAGGGATCAATCAACTCCAGTACTCTACATGTGTGTGTGGTTAATTATTAGACCATTAGGTCCAGTGTAAGGCTATGAGAGCAGGAACCAGAATGCTGGAGAACACATTCACAAGGACAAACTGGGCATACCACACCTTCACATACTGTTTTTGTTCGGCTTTTCTTGGTTAAGGGTCACCACAGAGGAACTCCAGACTGCTAATGGATTGGCAGTCGATTTTTATGGTGCAGAGGTGCCAGCCCAGCACCCAACCTTCAACGAAGGCATGCCCATTCACACATGTCTTTCGAATGCCACTCAACCACAGGGAGGACATGCAGACTCCACACAGAAGGCGCTCCAGCTGAGAATCTAATGGGACAACCTCTTGCTGTGAGGCGACAATGCTACCGCTGCACCACCATGGCTTACACTTCTATAAACCATAGAAGGGACAGCCAGGTAACACTGCTGGAAAGTATGTAGTAACCAGTGATAAGAACCGGAGATAGAAGGGTATCCACCTGAAAAATTGGGGGGGGGGGGGGCAGAGTACCAAAAGATGGTCTTGGTACTGTTTTGTGGAGAATGTGAACCCATAGAAGCAATGGTAATCAGACTGGATAGAGACCATTCTTGTAATTTTTAACAAAGGAAATGATTGCCAAGCATTGCCCCTTATTCCCACCGTTTCCTACATAGTTTTACCACTCTAGTTATTGCACATTTATTTCAAGTCAAAATTTTGCTTTCATGTATGCAGTTGTGACAGTGCTGGTAAATGAAGCATACACCTCTCCAAATTTGACGCAGCCTCTGTAGAGAGCTTTTAGCAGTAGCTGGCCATTTTAAAAACACAAGAAACCCAAATCATATCATTGCAATTCTGTGTCTTACCTCAATACAGCAAAAGGGTTTTATATTAAACTTGTACCCTGCTTGCATACAATAGGGGAAAACAAAAGAAGGTTATTTACCAATACCATTTCTCCAAATTACAAAGCTTAGACAATCTGTTATCCATACCTAGAGCTGAAGAAATTAATACGATTTGGTGTGCAGACATGACAAGAAATCTATGAAGTAATGCAAGGTTCATGACTTCACTGCATACTGGCCAGCATGAAAAACCAGCACAGGAAACTAAACTGAAGGCAAGGTTTTGATGGAAGACTGGTTTCCCTCTCTAAAGGGGTTAGATCAGTTTGAGTTCCACCCACAGAGCTTAAGGTTATCAAATATCAACTGCAAAACTAGTAATTAAATTAGGATATCTCTAATCCCATCCGTGAACAAAACAGTGTGACAATTTGAAATAAGTGTTAGTAGGATGACAGTTCATTGGCTTAATGAGAACATCTTGTGATTTTGCAAAAGATGGTAAGGAAATGTATAACAAAAACAAATATAAAAGCACTTCCAAACTAATGACCATATGAATGTGCCAAAAATACAATTTAAACTAAACGTAATTTAAAAATATGTTTGTGCACTTCTATAGATCAAAATGTCAGCTCAAGGGAATAACCCCAACAGCTAAACAAAAAAAAAAAAAAACCTCTTTCACTGATCTGCACTGACAGGAGCCAACTTGAGTGGATTTCCACGATGGTTCTCGTATAACTGCCTGGTGTTCTCTCCAGCCCAAATTTATCCTTTGCATTTTCCCTGCTCTTTGACCATTACACAGCAGCACTTCTCACTAGAGGAAGAAAATGGACTGATCCTTCCTCAGTTACCAGCCTTGCAGCACATAGCATACCAAGGCTAACCACCAAACATGGCACTCTGACAATACGCATATAACTCAACCATTGTCTGCTCAGCCCAGTCCCTACCCAAACTGCAAAAAGTCACACAGGAAGCCTTTTCATCTGTTGAAACTTGGTTATCCGATGCCCAATTAATACTCAACCCAAACAAAACTAAACTATTCATCTTCCAACCCACCAAACATACTCAAAACAACTCTCACTTTATCACAGCAAAAAAGACAACACCACTATATACCAGACTGAACACACCAAATTGCTAGGAGTGAAAATAGACAAACTAAAATTTGACATTCACATATCCTTGACCATAAAAAAAGTCCACAAAAAACTAGGAGCACTATACAGAAATAAGCAACTTCTCACCAAAGATTTCAATAGCAAATTCCCACCTTATCTCCACCCTACTTTATGCCTGTCCAATATATACCAACCTAAGGCAATGCGATCTAAACAAGCTAGAGAGACCTGCTATTCGTCACAGGGGCATCCTACCGTAGTCATCACTGTCTCTCACTTGCACAGTGGCTTGAACTCCCACACCTCCTTCAAATGGTATCAACTCTCTCACTCGCCCACAAACTAGTAAATCATCCACTAAATGTCCCATCCCTCCAGAATCTACTCCAACCCTATCGCACCACCAGACCACTAAGATCCAGCAACAAATATCACTTGCAGATCACTAGAGCCAATAACTCTGCTGGTGAAGCACTATTCTCCTGCACCATAGCCAAATTATGGAACTCCCTCCCACCCACAATTACCTCTGTACCATCATGCACCCACTTCAAAACTTTACTAAAAGCGCACCTAAAAACATGCTGGCTATGCCCTTGCAACTCCCACTCTAATATCACCCTCCCGATCCAACCACTATCTTTCTTTCCACTCCACTAACTACTTTGATTATAGCAAGCTCAGATGTTCATAAGCCAGTATTTATTATACAGCAGGAACTTCTTGTAACATTTGTTAATGTCGGTTATGTACTTTACAGATAAAGACTCTAGTTGTCTACTGATGTACTATGCTCTTCATCTGTAAATATGTTGCAAGTAATTGCTATGTAAATTGTTAATCACTATGTAATCCAATGCAACTACTGTCTGTTTATTTTAACTGTGGAGCTTTTCTCCCCGGGCCTCCGCTGAAAATGGACCTACGTCCCATCGGACACTCCCGGTCAACAAATAAAATAAAGGCTAGGCAAGAAGTGCTCTCTTGCTCAAGGAAAAATGTACTCCCACTTAACTTAAAAGGTACAAGTACTGAAGGGATCCTTCCCTCAAACCAGCAGCATGCAGTGAGCTCAGTCTTACCCCCACCCTCACAGCATCCTCATACCCCCACCCTCACAGCATCCCCATACTGTACCATCTGAGCTAATAAAAGAGGAGTCTAACAACCAGCATGCAGAAGCCCTTATGGCAGCTGGATCAAGCTTGTACATCTGGCAATGTTCTGTTCCCAAGTGCCTCCATAGTTATTCCAGAAGCACCACTCATTTGGCCAAGCAAAGAGTGATGCTCAATAGTCTTGAATGCCAGAATCTAATTTTAGAGGCCCTTCCCCCACCAAAGTCAGTTCATCAGAGATGTACACATGACCTGATCATTGCACACATTGGAGTGAATAACTTCAGAATCACTTTCTTGGGTCATATGAAGTGACATGGACCACATAATATGCATTTGAACTGGGTGTAAAGCTAGTACTGAGCACCTACCATTACCAAGAAGGTAGGTCTCAATACACCATTTACAACAACACTAGTAGCCGAGCTAAACAGATCCTATATAAATCAGAAAGTGAGAGGACAGAATCCTGACTGCTTTAAGGAGAAGCATCTCTCTGCATGGCTTTTGTATCAGCAAATACTTTTCCCTCTTTCATAATGCTTTTTTGGAAAGTTTCAGACTCCTCAAGTTAATCTACATAGCCAACCAAAGTTAACAAGATTATTCTGCTCTTTGTTAGAAGCAGTAACAAAGTTTAACTAATCTGCATATCTATAGTTGCCAGGGTTAAGAACAGATATATGCATAGATACTTAATCATAACAGCTTAATGTCTGCCCATTCTTCAGCCTCAATGCTGAATTGCAAAGTGTAGTCTTGAAGAAATTGTTTCACCCCCAGACTCCATGCAGGGCAGTGTCCTTTTGCTCATCCACATCCTGCTCATAATAAAAGTGGTACTGAATGGTTTTCTGCATCTCTCCCCGCAGCAAACCATAAAGCATACCTAAAACTGACATTTCCCACTACAGCCCAATGTTATCCTCTTGGGAGATTTCAAACTACCCCACCCTTCCATTAAATTGGGGAACACATACAAGAATGTGTGTATTTGTGGTAGTATTTCTAATCCACTCTCCAATAACCGGCACAAAAATATTGGACTGGACTTTTACCAACGTAGCCCCGCCCCCTCCATCTGCTCAGCACTTGTTACAAAATCTGATCAGATAGCAATGCACAGAAGTACAGTTTTGTACCTATGTAGATGTTAGAGGATCTACATTGCTGCAGTCATAACCTGTGTAGTCCGCTGTCCTCGGTCGGCCCGAATACCAAAGAGCTAGTCTGGCGTCAGTCATTGTCGCCCAGAGCTGACGTCAGTACGTAGTAGTACTTAAGCGCATGACCGACGCCATATCCTCAGTCTCTTGCCCCAGATGTCAGAAGGCCTAAAAATGAAAGGCCAGAGACAAAATAGTAAACATCCAACAACCACCAGTGTGTAGAGTATCCCAAAAAGCAACACAGCAACCCCAAACTATAGAGGGGAAGGAGGGAGGGATAATAGGACTGCAGCAATGTAGATCCTCGAAAATCTACATTTATGGTAGGTACAAAACTGTACTATGTTCTTTGTCTCACATTGCTGCAGTCATAACCTGTGGGTAGAATCCCAAAGCAAAGGAAAAGGGAGGCTGGCAAACTAAATAGCATTAGGAGCTGCTAACATGCCCTGTAAAACTGCAGTGGCAAACCCAGCCCTGGACTTGGAATAAAGAGGGAGATGGTAATGCTTAGTAAAAGTGTGCACTGAACTCCAAGTAGCTGCCTCCAAAATATCCTTAGTAGCTACCCCCCTGCCTCCAAAATATCCTTAGTAGCTACCCCCCTCAAAAAAGCAGTAGATGTGGCAGTAGCCCTAGTAGAATGAGGTCTGATCCCAGCAGGAACATTCTTCCCATGATGAGAATAACAAAAAGCAATACATTGACCAATTAGAAATAGTCTGCTTTGAAACAGCTTTCCTTTGTGAACCCAAAGCAAAGGAAACAAATAATTGTCGAGTCTGTCTGAACTCTTTAGTTCTGCTCAAATAATAACGTAACTGCCTGTGGATATCCAAAGAATGTAAGACTTTTTCCCCCTTATTTTGGGGATCAGCATAAAAGTAGGCAAATGAATAGACTGGTTCAAGGCCACATTAGAAATCACAGGCATAAAAGTAGGGTTAGTACGCAAAGAAACTCTATCCTTATGGAATATCAGAAAGGGTTTAACTGCCATGAGTGCCTGCAATTCAGATACCCTCCTAGCAGAAGTAATGGCCAACAAAAAAGCAGTCTTCCAAGACAAAAACTTCAACTCAGACGTAGCTGCAGGTTCAAAAGGAAGTAAAGTAAGCTTCTCCAACACAAAAATGAGATCCCAGGAAAGAGTGGGAGCTCTACGTGGGGGTCTTATATTTTTTGCCCCTCTAAGAAATTGTTTGAACAAAGGGTGAGAAAATAAAGGAGGGTCACAATCATAGTGAGCAGAAATGGCTGCAGCATGAACCTTCACAGAAGAGAATGACAAACCCTTGTCCAGTAATTCAGTTAGATACTGTAGTGCAAAAACTCAAATTAGGTACTGAAACATCAAAGCCCTTTGCTGAACTCCAAAGAAAAAACCTCCTCCATTTATCAGCATAAACTTTGAGTACTAGGCCGCCTGGCTTCCAAAATGACATCTAAAACCTGTTGAGGAAGCGGAGACCCCACTGGCTCTAATACAGAATACGCCAGGCTGTTAGATGCAGGGACTGCACCCTGACATTGAGAAAATGATTGTTTGACTGGGATAACAAATGAGGAATCTGTGGCAAAGGCCAAGGAGGCTCCTGAATTAGGCTCCTCAGCAGAGGATACCACTGCTGACGTGGCCAATCTGGTGCTATTAGAATCATGGAAGGCTTGTCCCGCCTGACTTTCAAGAGTACCTTGGGAAGAAGAGGCAGAGGAGGGAAAGCATAGACGTGAAGGTTGTTCCAACTGAAAGATAGAGCATCCACTTTCCAAGCATTTGGGTGGAACATCTTTGTGCAAAATTTTGGCAGTTGAAAATTCAGTGGAGAAGCGAACAGATCTATGTCTGGAGTTCCCCAAGCCATGGTCAATTGTTTGAATACCTGAGGATCCAGTTTCCACTCATGGGGATCCACAATTTGCCTGCTCAATACATCTGCTAGGGAGTTCTGTGCTCCTGGCAGAAACCGTGCTTGAAGATTGATTTGCAGAGCAGTCTCCCACAAAATCATTGCTTGTCTGCAAAGAGGGTAGGAATGGGTTCCCCCCTGCTTGTTGATGTACCACATGACTGTTGTGTTGTCTGTCTGAATAAACACCTGTCCCGGCTGAAGTAGGTCCTTGAAGGCCATCAAAGCAAATTGGACTGCTAACATCTCCTTTATGTTGATATGCAAATGTAGTAGTTTGGGAGGCCACATGTCTTGTATCCATTTCCCATTGAAGTGTGCTCCCCAAGCCAAGTCAGAGGCATCCGTCGTTAGGATCTGACTCTCCTCTGGTTGGGTCACAGAGAGTCCCTTGTTTAGGTGACATTCCTGAGCCCACCACAAGAATTCCTTCTGGATGCAAGGTATAATCCGAATGACAGTGTCCAAACCGTGGCAGTGTTGAGTCCACACACTTTTGAGATACCATTGTAGCTTCCTCATATGCAGTTTGGCATTGGGAAGTACTATAATGCAAGATGCCATGAACCCCAAGGCTTGAAGGACTGTCCTTGCAGTCAGCCTGGACATTACTGATAACTGCTGGAAGTATAGATGAAGAGTTCTTTGTTTGTCCGGGGTCAGAAATGCCATCCGAGAAGCTGTATTCAGTCTCACACCCATAAAGCACATGTCCTGAGAGGGCACTAGACTGGACTTTTCGTTCACAGAATACCCTAGGCACCTTAAAACTGCCATTACATACTGGAGATGTTGTAGTAACTTGTCTTTGTCTTGAGCAAGAATCAGGCAATCGTCCAGATAAGGATAAATTTGTATTCCTCTCTGTCTGAAGAAAGCAATTACAGGAGCCAGAACTTTTGTGAATACCCTGGGCGCAGTAGATAAACCAAAGGGTGGCAATGCAGAGAACTGATAATGAGAAGTACCAGCCCGAAATCTCAGGAATCTCCTGCAGCTGGGCCTGATAGGGATGTGAAGATAGGCCTCTGAGATCCAGGGTTACCATCCAGTGATCTTTGCCTAGCATAGGCAGAAGTTGTTGCAATGTTAACATCTTGAACTTTGGAATGTCTAGGTAGGTATTGAGAATGGACAAATCCAGAATTGGACAAATCCAGAATTGGCCTCCAAGTGCTTCCTTTCTTTGGCACTAGGAATAGACGGGAATAAAATCCTAGGCCTACTTCTGACGGAGGGACCACCTGAATTGCCCCCATCTGCAAAAGCAAAGAAATTTGCTCCTGAGCATCCAGCCTTTGCTGAGGAGGCACATCCGGCATGCCTTTTGAAAGGAGGAAAAGTGTGAAAATAAAACTTGTAACCTTGATTTATTATATCCAACACCCATTTGTCCTGGGTGACCAAATGCCAGTTTTGTTTGAAAAGTCCCAACTTTCCTCCTAGAGGAGCTGCCAGTAAAGAAGGGTCTGGCAGCTGAAGATACAGGTCATTGGGTCTGTTTATGAAAAGGCTGACCCCTGCCCTCACCAGAAGACTGTGCAGGAGAACTCAAGTCCTAAGTCTGAAAGAACCCTGAGCGTGAGCCCTGCCTCTACCACGTCTAGACCTACCCTTAGACTGATAGTCTAAAGAAGGATAAGACCATCCTCTAGCAGGCCAATTCCTACTAAACTTAGGGGGCTGCACCTGCATAAAATCCTTGACCGTCTGCATAGACTTAGCCTTATCTTCCATCTTTTTCAAAACTGATTCCACAGGAGGACCAAAAAGTACTTCAGATTGAAGAGGAGCATCCAAAATCCGGGCCTTAACATGCTCTGACAAATTTTGATCCTTAAGCCAGGCATGTCTACGAATAACTGAACCTGTAGCAGCCACCCTGGAAGAAGCCTGAAGAGCATCGAAACCACACTGCAAAGAATGTTTGCCAACTTGATCTGATGCATGAACCAACTCCTGGAGCTCCTTACACTCTATACCCTCAGATAAAGCATCCACCTTAGATTTCAATTGGCCTAACAAAAAGTTCTGATACTTCAGCATATGAAATTGGCAATTCAAAGCCCTCATAGCTAACGTAGAGGAGGTGTACACTTTTTTCCCCCACCTATCTAATGCTCTAGAATCTTTATCCAAAGGAACTGGATTCTTAGCCACAGAAGCCCTAACACCCTTCGGACCTTGAATAATAGTTTCCGGATCAGCTCAAGGACTCTTGTACAAATACTTATGTGCTTCTGGAACTCTGTAATACCAGTCTGGCTTAACAGGGGCAGGAGGCAAAGAATCAGGATTAAGGGAAGATTCAGAAAAAACATCCTGAACAACATCTAAGACAGGAGGAATAGCCAAGGGCCTATGCTGAGGCAAAAACAAAAATTCCCTAAGCCTTTTCCGAGAATCTGAAAAATCCTGACCTTCCCACTTGAAATGTTCCCTCATGGAATGTAAAGTCTCAGAAAAAGAAAAATCCTCTGGAGGGAAAGCAGAAGGATAGGAGTCCTCTGCATCCGAATCTGAATAGGAAGGAAAATCCTGAATTTCTTCAGCTGAGGAATCAGAGTAGTCTGAAGAATGATCCATTCCCTCTAAATCTGCCTCCACCCTAGGCCTCTTCTCTGGGGGGGGGCATAGAACCCCTGATCAAAGTAATCAAGTCCTCTGCCATTTTCAACATATGCTTTTTAGGAACAGGAGCTGGAGAGCTAGAACTATGACCAGGGCCAACAAGACAAAGTTTGGCCTTAGCATGGCTTTTAGCCACTGAAGTAGAAGGCCTAATAACCTTTTGTAAAGATGGAACTACAGATACCTGAGAAGCACCCTCAGCCGGGCCTACCTCCTGAGAGGCCAACTCCTGCAAAAGTAAAGGTTCCCCCTGGGATTCAGCCGAACCCTCGGCAGGATCCACAGATTCAACCGGAGGCTCTGTAGAACCGGCGTCCACAACGGACGACTCATCCGGTTTAGACCTCAAAGATTTATCTTTACGCTTTTTAGCAGTAGCGGGCGTCGGAGGATCTGACGGCATGTTATAGTTACACCGCTTACCGAAAACAAGCCTGGCACAGTCTAATCTCCTTTTAATGGTGCGCTTATTAAATCTAGCACAAAAGCGACACCCGACCACATCGTGCTCAGGCCCTAAGCAAGGAATACAGAAAGAATGATAATCCCTATGAGGTATCCGTTTCCCACAAGAAATGCAATTATTAACTTTTTCTGACATCCGGATAACTGAGGCAAGAAAAGACAAAAATTTCCCCAACGGGGCACTTAGCCCAACTTGGTCTTCGGTCTGAAACTCGATAAATGAAAATTTCAGAACACCGAACGGCACTTGCAAACGCTGCTTCTGCTTCGGACCACGCGGCAAGAAAGACTGAGGATATGGCGTCGGTCATGCGCTTAAGTACTACTACATACTGATGTCAGCTCTGGGAGACAATGACCGACGCCAGACTAGCTCTTTGGTATTCGGGCCGACAGAGGACAGCGGACTACCCACAGGTTATGACTGCAGCAATGTGAGACTAAGAACATCCAAAGTTACCTAGTAACCTTTCCAGACTACAAAGGCAAGTTTACTCCAAACAAAAGATGGCAAATCCTCATCACCCCCTATGACCTCACATCTTTATTCATGGATATGTCATGCCCATATTCAGGCTTTACATCCCCATATACAGTGCCAAATTTAAGCACAAACCCATTTAGTGGAACCCATTAAACCACACAAGATGAAGAAACTCCTAGCCTGTAAAAGCAAATTAAACACCATCAGCTAAACAAGAATTCAAATAAAGCTAGACAAAAAAAGTATTTGAAAAGCTCAGAAGTGAGAATCCCCCCCCATGTCAAGACCAACCACAAAGCTTTATTTAGCTAGGTCAGGAACCTCAGAAGCAATACCAAACAATGCAGAGTTCATGCAACACACACATCCCCCAAGGATATGGCCAACAAATTAGTGGAAAATTCAGCCACAACTTTACTACCCCATCTCCTAATTTTTCACAGCACATTAGTATGCCCATGCCACCCTCCCATATCTCCAAGTCCTCCAAGAGTAACACTAGCTACATGGCCACAGATATTGTGCCAGGCTTTCTAATTTCAGGGGCTCCACTGGATTCATACCAGTGATGTGGAAAACTGCTGTACTCATCCCACTCCACAAGAGTGGCTCAGTTGCTGGTCCAGGGAAATATAGATCCACAAGCCTCACCAGCTTTATCTGTAAGTCAACAGAGCACATCTTCCTAAAACTAGACAGAAGCCATCTTCAAACCTTGGATCCAAACCAGTTTGAGTTTGTTAAAAGGCAGATCTTGATCGCTCTCAACCCTGGTTGATGACATTTGAACAAGTATCAGAGGCACTGGACTCTGGTAAACCTTTTCACACTGCATTACTGGACTTGGCCAAAGCTTTTGAAGCCATTGTACATAGTACATACAGGTATTAAGTTAAAATACAAACCCATTTGTTACCCACTGGGTAGCCAACTGGCTCACAGACAAAACCCAGTTTATTAGTGGAGATGCACAAAAGTAGTTAACCAGCAGTGTACCCTAGGGATCTGTACAGAGAGCAGTCTTTGTATCTTCTGATGTCAAGGCAGTCACCAAGGGCCTGTGGTTGTAGTTCACCGATTGCAAACAGAGCCATCAAAGCATCTCGGAATGACCACCATATGTTCCAGGGGGGCCCAATGTGCGTTAAGTGGCCTTGGATCAAGTCCTCAAACAGAATGCCAAGAAATGCATCAATTTTTTCTTTGGCAAACACAGCCACCCACGCTCCTATCATATAGGCAACACCCACCTAAAAATGTACTCCCTTATTAGGGACGTAGGTCCATTCAATGACAAAGGACTATCCTTTGTTCACCATATTACCACTGCTAGGAAATCGTATAGGCAGACTAATCACCAGGAGTATATTTCCAATATCCAAGAAATAATCTCTTTTCCAGTACTTGAGCACATTACACAGCGAGTCCAAAGCATTTCCTTACTAATCCACAGTGAGCTACCCCGAAGTGCGCACTCTTCAGCATCTCATCTGCTTTCAAGAAAGGGACCTTTGCCTAGCCTACAGAGGCTCAAAGAATCCAGTCCTATGAAACCTTCACATCCATAAAACTAAACATGCTCAATAGATACATCCCTCCAACAGATCCGGTCACAGAAAATCTCTTATTGCATAGGCTACCACCACCCCCAACCCCAGGATACAAAGTACTGTAATTTGACCCTTTTCAAGAAGGATAACCTGGTTGACTGGCAGACCACAAATGTACGTATTGTGGAGGAACTTTTCTATTAGCAGGCCATATTTAGGAGGTCCTTATTTACAAGCTAGCTTTAACCAGTGTTCCGAATTCTCTATAGTGTCAGATTTTGAAACTGCATTACACGGAAAACCACACTATAACCAACATATAGCTTACAGTACACATCCTACAATTCATTTGCTGAAGCAAAAAATGACATTGCGTGGTAAAGTCAGATTTTTTTTTTTTTTTTTTAGTCTCTGTATGTGCTTATATTTTTCCATTTTTAAACATTCCTGAGTATTATCCCACATTCCGATTGTGGGCAGGAAGAATTATGCACCATTTGGCATTCAAATTTTATGCCAATTAGATATCCAGATTTTTAGCTGGATGTTCCTATTTTTCAAGGGCCTTTGTTCCCCTTTTCCATTGTCTGCCCATCTGGCATACTTCTTATCCTGCAAGGTACAGCGGTCTGGCCCCTTAAGCCTTTAAATACATGGGGACTAAAAGAATGGATAAGGCTGTTATACTGGAATTAACTGGAAACAACTGAAATGAGACTGGAATGAAAGTATTACAGAAACTTAAAAGTACAAAAAAGACCTGGCCCATAAATTCTGCAAACACTATGTTTTATTAGATGTTAACAATATCCAAATACTGTCTTTGATAACCGTGCTGAAACAAACAGTCTGTAGATAATCTGGAATGCTGGACAGTGCTGATAAATATATCCAAGGCTTCTGCACATATAGTAAGATTCTCCTGAATATCAACTGAAAACAGTCTTTTCCTCTTTTAATGGTCTGGATATTTGACCAGACTTCTATACTCTGGCTCAAGTTTCTGTACTGTAGAGACCCTTTTACATATCAGTCCAAAAGCTAACTTACTGACTTCCCTGACAGTGTCTGAAGTATATTCCAATATCCTGTAATGTTTTCCACACCTTTTTAGCCTTTGTATCCAAGCCCCTCACAGTCCATCTAGCATTCTATTTCAATACACCTTTCCCTCGAGAAAGAACATTCTGCACATCTCATGCCAGCAATATTATCTTTTATAAAAATCTGTCTTTCCTCAAAACTGAATGCATACTTAAAAACATAATCTGACTGTTTTCAGGCCTGTTCCACCTTCATGTATTATATAGTGAACTCACTAATACACAGTTTAGCAGCTCCCCAAGGTCCCTGACAAAAGTTTACAGGGACGTTTTTTATTACTAACTACTGTAATCTGGTTTGGATATATGGGATTTATGCTGCCTCACTCAATCTGCAAATGTGTCCTGATGCATAGAAACATCCTTTATGGTCTCAAAAGGTACCGTTAGCCAATACCTTCAGCAACTTGTTAGCCAATACCTTCAGCAACTTTGCCACCGGCTCCAGTGATTACCCCATTACCTAGTATGTGGGATATCTAAAACCTGCACATTATCCCGAAAAATCATTTACCTCTGCTGTTCCAGAAACAGTATGGAGAAAGTGCCACACACATTTTCAACCCATCTCAGACTCTTAGCTCAGTTAAGAGTACAAACTGTTACCTATGTCGGTTTCTTTCTTATTCATGTATGCTTCAATGGTAAAATTACACTATTGCCCAGGTTTTCTGCCTTATGAATTGAACTGGTGCCTTATTGTACCACGATGTAGCAAATTAAACCTTTGCCCGTTTATACTTTTAACTTCTCAAACATTGTACTCTTTAGGCTATATAATAAAGAAAATGGACTATCAAACATGATGGCCATTTTCTGAAGACCAATTGAAATAGACACTTTCTGAAGACTGATTGAAATAGACACTAACAGAATACCTTTGTAACTAGCCTTGAAGCATAATTAAACATACTATATTAACTTGTGTCTGTAAATTTTTCAGTTAGATTTAATAAATTCCATTTACTTTTTTAAATTCTATGTGCTGCAATAGATATCTGCCTCTAAATTTGTCTTAATATCCTGTAAATATTTATGAGCCATGTTTACTAAAACCTCTGATTTGTATTTCATATCAGTTTGCATTCTCTGTGTCCTTTTAACTTTGACTAATGTACAATAATTATCTAAAGTGCACTGTAATCTGCAAGCTAAATCTTGCCCTGTTATGCCTCACTTATATCCAGCAACTATTACTACTTATTCTAGATAACATTTAAAAAGCCTGTTACAAATAATTGTCACTTTACCCTTAAACTAATGACTGAATCATGTCAAGTGTGGTGTAATTGCATGTTGTAACAAAGTATGAATGTTGCATTTCAGTCAGATTTCAGAATATGCTATACTGAAGCATAAAGAGAGAGTACGAATGTTATTCTGAACCTTGACTGAAATTTATATTAGTGATGCATGTTTATACTGAACATGTAAAATAGTTGTATATATTCTGGAAACTAACAAATATTAAAGAATTTTCCATTGTTACCTTATCACACAGATAAAAGCATAACTGAAAACTGGTAAATGCTATATTCTGGAAACTATTAGTACCTTGTTGTCAGTATTGTCTGAACATAGATAAACTGAAAACTATTATGGTTATACAATTGTCTGAAAAAAATTTTGGTTTGACTTGTGCACCACAGCTTGTCAAGGTTAGACCTTACTCTGTATTGTCCCTGTCACTGCTGAGGTATTTGAGGCATTTTTCCAAGTGCCCAGGCCTTTCAAACCTTCCCTTTTCCAGCTCTTGTGCAAGGTTGGTTGACTGATGTCAGACTACAAAATTAAACTGAAAAATCAACCTGGAAATTTAGCACATTTGCTTTAACAATTATAGCCAGATAGTACTGCTTGTTGCCCTATTTACATTTTTCTGCATGAAATGTTACTAGTAAAGATTTATTGCATTTTAGTGGGATAGTCCACTAGGCCATAGTGAGCCCATTTTCAAAAAAAAAAAAAAAAAAAAAAAAAATCACATACAAAAACAGATTCAACATGTTCAGTTGCATACATTGTAGGAGTAATAGTTCAGTACCAAAAGGATATTGGTGACAATTAAAAGAGCAAGATAAAGAATTTGTTTACAACAGTAGAGAATATCAAGGATATGTCTGTGTAATAACATGTCCGTAGATTAGGTTAAAGCAAACCTAGTATAAACAGTCATGTCCACTGCTTAAATATAGGTGAGCAAATGTAACAGTTAAGTGGGCAATTTGAGCTAGAAAAGTTAGTAGTAAATAAGGTATAAAGAATAGTATTAGAGGGAGTCAGGTTTTGGGAGGTAAAGTTGTGGCACGTGCACTACCATAGAGAAATGGTGTAGTCTTTTTTTTAAAGGAGTAAATAATACAAGTTTAGTTTTGTTGAGGTTTAGGGAAAGATGATTGGCCATCCATATTTCTGTAGATGTAAGAGCACTTTGGGTGAGTTGCTGTAATTTGGTTGTGGAATTGTCAGTGCAGATGATGGTCGAGTCATCTGCATATTAGATGACAGTTCTGTGACTACAAGTGTTGGGGAAGATGTTGATTGGGCCCACATGTATGGTTTTAAATGAAAGGAAAGAAAGAAATGCTGCCATTTAGTTAATTGTTGCCCATTTGTGAAGTAGTTGAAAACTAGTTTAGGGTTGGGGTGAGATGCCAAAGTTAGTGAGTTTAGAGAAGTAGAGGATGGGACACCATATCAAAAGCTTTGGAAAGAAGAAAGAGTGCCAGCATCTCTGACCCGGTTAACTGTCTCCAGAAGGCTACAAGAGCTGTAGTGGTGCTGTGACCAGGCGAGTGGGAGAAAAATTGGGTATGGATGCATTTTTCCAAGATCTTAGAGTGGTAAGAGAAAATAGCAATAGGTCAAAAGATGGATGTCCAAGTTGTTCCCACCTTTGTGAAGGGGGAGAGTAAAATGCCTTTTCCAAATTGTAGGTACGTGGGACTCCTGAATAACTATTTAGAAATATGCTGATGGGATAGGCAATAGAGTTAGCTGCTATTTGTAGGAATTTTGGGAGGTAGGTTGTGAAGGACATTCGTTCCTGGTTTGATTTTAAGCAGTCTTTATAGTGGTGGTAGATATAGGCGAGAAAAGAAATTGGGTAAAAGGGGAGTAAATGCATTTTGTATGGGTGGAATTGAAGGACCAGAGTTGGTTTGCAGAAAGGTGGCAGTGAGATTAGCTATGGTATAGATGAAATAAAAGTTGAAAAGCAAGGCTATTTCAGTGGGTGTTTTATTTGGACAAGAATTATTGTTTGAGCCTGGGTTTAGTAAAGAACCGATTAAGCTCTGGAATTTGGGAGGGGGGGGTTACTTATGGTGGCTTTGTAGATTAAAATTAAAGAAAACTGCATTAAATGACTAGGCTCTTTTTGTTGCAGAGCTGTTTATGTTGTACGGGTTTGGAGGGATTTTTGCTTTTTTCCCCATAATTTCCATGCTTTATCTCTTGCAGTCACGAGTTGCTTAGTGGGTCTAATAAGCCAGCTGGCACGATTAGCTTTTACTCTTGTAAAAAGAGTGACACTAGATGGTTTAGGATCTTGAGAAATGTGGAGTTAAACAGCAGCATCATTAAGTAGGACTTTTAGTGCATTTTAAAGTTTCATTAAAGGTGGTTGGGCAAAAGTTTGACAAATACCAGTATAAGCAAACTAGAGACTTATGTGGGATTGGGGTAGTTTATCGTAGTATGAAGACAGGCAAGTGGAGACGTACTATTGGGTAGTGTACATGTGGAGATTGAGTCAGAGACCAAAATCCAGTTCAAGACAGAGCCACCATCATTTTTATTGGGTCTAGTCATATTGGTTACTAGTTGGGTAAATTTATACAGGCTGATGTTGGAGGAAGGATGGTGGTGGCAGATTGCCCAGGATGATAGTTTTGTTTTTTATTTGTTGTCTAGGCAAGGATTTCTTCCAGTATGGGAATGTTATTGCCTGGAGGGATATACAAGACTACAATGCATAGGCTCTTGCAGTTATTCATTTTTAGGAAAGATATTAATATTTCGGCTGTGGAGAACTGTGGGATAGATTTAGCGTATGGAACAATAGTAAAGGAGTTAGAGTATAGGAGTGCAACACCTCCACCTTTTTTTGCAGGGTTTAGAAGATCTTAAACAAGCGTAGCCTGGGGGTAGAAATTCAGCATATTTTATATAAGGTTTTAACCATGTCTCAATGGCAGCTATAGTATCTGGTTTGTTGTGAGCTATGCGGGCATGTAAGTGAAGAATTTTGTACATTTTGAAAGTTAAGGGTGGTGAGGTTTAGTGATTTATAGGTGTTAGGTGGGTTGAGAGGGGAGGAGATGGGTCCTGGGATGGGATGTACACCTCCACATTGGGAGAGAAATAGGTTGAGGTTTCCTCTGTTTTGTATTTTGTTGGTGGTGTCATGTAGGGGAAGTATTTTTAAATTTTGTGTATAAAATTATGTCTGTAGCATATAGGCTACAGGATATGTCAGAGAAGCTGGTAGCACTTTTGTAGCTGTAATACATGTGGTTGTAAATAAGTTATTTGAAGTGATGTTAAGTTTAGGAGGAAAGAAGGATAGCGAGAGGTGAGGAGTATAGTATTAGAGTTAAGTGACATATTAGGAAGGGGAGGGCGTTTCTGTTAAGGAACTTAAAGTGGTTGATACATGCAAAAAGTGTTCAAGGGAAATGTTTCTTGGCCTGACAATATGGCTAGTTATATTAATTTCCTATTGGTGGGTAGTTTGAGAGTGTAGGACGTTGGAGGGCAGATTTAACGGAGTGATTAGAGAATGAGTGATTGGATAATTTGATATCGTGGATGGGGCTAGGGCAAGAGTGCGAATGGGGGTAGGGTAAGGAATCAAGTGACCCCCGAGCAAAGTGAAGGTGAATTGGAGTGGGCTGGACTTGGTTTGTGTTGTTTGCAGTGTGCCAAAATACATTCTAGTAAGTCTAACTGAACTGATAATGTACTACAATAAAAATGGCTGTAACATTTTTTTTTTTAAAAAACACTTCAGTGGCATTGTTTTTCCCTGTCATAGCCTCAAATGAAACTATAGTAAATCTAACACTTAGTATTTAAACTTATTTTGCTTTTCTGCACCTCTACTAAAGTTAATCTTAACTATTAAACTTTCTACATTTACTCTCGTAACCCTCTGGCTCCAACATATTGTTCTGTGTGAAACTCCACCCATTGTCTTAACATAGCAGTTTCTTTAGCTATGTCATTTAGCTTACAGTTCTTACCATTTAATCCTAGCAGCATTCAGTAATACTGAAACTGCATAACAGTCACCAATATTAAACTGATCTGTACCATACTGTGTTTATGACATACAGTATTGTTTTAATTCAACTCGCAGAGCTGGCCTGCAATCTGATAAACTGCACTTTCTGCATGAAATATATGCATTAGTATGAACGGATCCAATTCTGGAACGGATCCAATTCTGGAAGTTTGTTTGTCCTCTATACAAGTACAACATAGGAGTTGAACCCGTGGCTTTAATGACACAATATTTATGATGCACTGTTCTTGCATGGGATCCAAACTTTTGTCACAAAAATGTAGCATTTACTAATTTTATGTTCTGTAAACTAGCAAAATCATTTAATAGCTGTGAATGCCTTTTTGTCTATCAAGATATTTATGCATTGCAACACTACTACTATGATGTCTGCTAAACACAAATTTGCAGAATTTGTAACTAAAGCTTTTATTCTACATATTAATTTGTCTGTCATTCTGGTATACCCTACACAGTTACTCTTTTCTCACTGGTCACACCCAATGCGTCTAAGAACTTTAGCTGCGTCAACTGAACTGGAATCTTTCTTAAATCTTTAACCCATAAATCCACATGTTCCTATCATAAGCAATTCTTTAAATTCGAATCTACTACATGCAAATTCTTACAAGTGTTATCTGTGTGCAGTACTTGCATTCTCATTTATAGTGGCTTTCCACTGAAAGAATTGATAAGAATTCTACTGGAATTAAAAAAGTCTGTTAATTACCCAAACTTCTGCTGTACAGGTGCCAGTGTTTCCTTTGTAGGACAAGTCATTTTGTACTTTTCAAGTCTGCAAACACTGTAGTTCAGTTAATGTTTTGTTAGACATGAACAGTATCCGAATACCATCTTCAATAAAACAGTACTATTAATAGAAATTCTGGAATGCTGGATAATAGTGCTAATAAATGTACAAGTTTCTGCATGTTTATTCCGATTCTCCTGAATATCAACCGAAAACAGTCTTCCTCCTGAATATGGATATTTGACCTGACATCTGTACTCAGGCTTGAGTGTCTGTACTGCAAAGACCCTTTTACATACCAGTCCAAAAGCTAATTTAAAATGACCTCCCTGACAGTCAGTGAAGTATATTCCAATACCAAAACCCTGTAATTGGTTACATGGATCTTGTCTTAGTTTCCAAGGCTTGTTTTGCATGTACCTCAGTCTATTCTTCATCTAGCATTCCATTACAAGTAAACACATCTTTCCCTTAAAAGAACATTCTGCACGTCACGCAGAACCAGCAGGATTATATCCAATTGTCTAATGAACAGTCTTTCCCCGAAACTGAATGCATACATGAAAACACCGTTTTCAAGGTAGTTATTCACCCTAAATTACTGCAGTGAACTCGCTCAAACAGGAATATAACTATGCCCGAAGTAATCCTAAAAATGGGAGATTAGTAGGGCCAAAGTCAATCATGCTGTTGGAGGGTCTTTTTGACTTTACCAACATATGAAAGTATGCATCTCTTCATGGGATAGGCTATAACTCGGTAATAGCATATCCTATTCAGTTTAAGATCAGAGTAAAACAATTGCTACATGTTTTAAGGTGCCTTTTACACATGGGGCAAGCATTGTCTACAGGCATGCCGTATAGTATAGTTACCGATTCCTGTTATTAGTGATTTTTGTAAATTCCTCTAAACAAAATGAGCTGTGGGATGTTTAACTGCATCTGTATAAAGAATTAGATAGTTGCTTGCATCTTAGAAAACTTAATGTTCTCTAATCCTATAGGTGAATGCCCTGTTTGCCCCATGTACAATGCCCCACATGCACATTACTAGGTAGATGTGCCAATAAAAAAAAAAAAAAAAAAAAAAAAAAAAAAGTGTTGTGTGAGCACATTACATTGGCCAAGAGAAAAAAAAAATGATTCAGAGATTCTAGGGAGGAGGCCCATTTGTGCATTCCAAGTTTATTTAATCCATAGCCAAAAGTGAATATTCCTCAAATATACAGCCAAGAGAGTCTACCCTGTTTTAACACATGCAAAATGTCGTGCATAACATCTGACCTTGTAGATATTTATACCATAGTTCATGACCACCTGACTTGCATCTGTTCTGTTAGTGACATTTCCAGAATTCAAATAAAAAGGTTATCCCAAGATATTGATTACACCAATGCCAGCTTGCATGCCTTTGGCAACATTTAGCAATCGTCTCTAGAACAAAAAAATACATTTCAGACAAACTGAGACTGGCTATACATGTCATTAATAAAGTGCATATAGGAGGTAACAGCAGCTCGAATAAAAAGTTGTACTGTGGAGGTACATACTGTTCTAAAATATGGGATATTTAAATCCACAAAATGCAACTTTTGTAGCATGTAAAGCAAATTGGATATCAAATATAATGGGTGATCTTGTATGACAGCTTAATGAAAACAGGAGAGCACTAGTGCCCACAGTCCCTGGATATCACAACTCTAAAAAGCTGTTCTCACCACAGTGGGCATACGAGTCAACGAAAACAGCAAAGATAAGTTTATAAAATTTGGGGCAAAGACTGGCAGTACCAAAACAGAGAAGGCGACGAAAGGGGTTCTCTCCATCTTCACAATGACTTTTTTCCTTTCAAAAACGAGCTACAAATGAAGCTAGAGTACTTAAAGTATGTAAACCTGAAGTTTATAGGTCTACCTGAAAAGTATGATTTTTAAAATTACATGGATCCAAAAGAATTAAAAGCAAACAAGGGCAGTTCACTTAATTCTCTGCATTATGGATCAAAGGAAGCAGTGATACAGAAGAGAGAAAACAGAGGCCATCCAGGCAAAGTTATGATGCAATGCAGTCTATTACAGTAGAATAATTTCACCATCAAGACCAACCATTTATACCAGGTGATGAGAGGATTGAAGGAATGGTATTATTGCCAGTCATATCTACATACATCTTTACCCTTCAGCCTTCTTCCTCCCACCCCAATAATCACCCATTTAGTGATGGAACAAAAGAACTAAAGTAACTGCTCCACAGTCAGCCTCTCAGAGTAAAAGGATAATGATTTTAGAGTAATTCCAAGGATCATGAAATGAAAGAACCCAGCATCGATTACTGTGCAATGACATCTGATCCATGACCTCATAACTTGCTCAAAGATAGCCTGGAAAAGCCTAACAGCCGAATCTAACAAGATAGTGCCCAGCAAGCCAAGAACAAGTTTCCTGATCTATTCAGTACCTGGCTTTCCTGACCTTATACCTGGTCCAATAGAACCAAACAAACAGGCTACCACCATTGTAAGTGGGGGAATATTTCCCCCTAAAGACCATACTCTAACCCCAATTCTGCCCACACATTGACTTTACCCCAAAACATGGTCTCCCAATACAAATCCAATGCTCCTGGGAAATTGTAAGACTCTCCAATAACAAACTGGTCTAGCATTGGTGGGCACAAAAAGGATACATGCTAGTTAGTGACTAATGAGCTTGAAATGGACCAGTGGATGGAAAACTGCAAAATTCATTCCTAGGTGGCACTCATGTTCCTTATGGGCAGAGGCAGTCAAACTAATCAAAACCTTGCTTGCTGACCTTTTTCCTTCACCTAGGGATAGAAAATTGGGTAACATCTAGGCAACATCTGGGTAAAACTGGCTAGGCTTGTAAGGACGCTTGAGCAGTTGGCCTAGTCATCTCCCATGAACCTATGAAATTGCTTCAATCTGATGAGACAATTACCACCATAGAAGGGATAACCTCAGAAGTTATACCAGACAACTGGAAACTGGGCAAGCAAAGATCCAGTGAACTTCCACTCAGTTTGTGTTTAGCAAGGAAAAAAGCACCGATCCACATTGAGTAGATTCTGCTTGGGACAACTCTCTGGTTAAGCAACTTTCCAAGTCTCACAGACAAAATGAAAGCTAAACCAATCAAACCCTCCAGACTGCAAGAAGCAAATTAACAACCTTAATCCTGTGCAGCAACTGAAGTGATTTAAGCTGTCCAACTTTAAAGAGGGCATCCTAATTGTGCAATTTTGGGTGTAAACATTTTGCAAGGGCCACTCTGCTCCAAGTTCCACAGGGAAAACCCATACCTGCCAACATTACAACTCCTTCCAAATTTTTCCAGTTAGTTGCCACAAGGGGCAAATAACCACTGCTGTTGGGGCCAGATGAATTTAATTGCTTAACAGTTCTTGTGATAAGTCTTGTTTCAGAATGGCAAAGGATTTAAACATAGTAATTTTTGCAGCCCAAAACCTTATGAAAATACTTTGATTTTAGAGAGACAGTGGTAAAGGAGTTGTTCAAAAGAAGCACACTAGTCTCAAGTAGCACAGCCTTCCCTAAAGTACTTAGATTTCCAACCACATGCAACTGAGCAAGAGTTTAAGGAATAGAGATTTTAAAGGCAGAAGAAAATAGGTTAAAGGTCAACCCTCCTCTCCCCCAAATACACAAGAAAACTCCAGATCTGATACACAGGCTTATAAGACAGAGACAACACATTGTTTTTAAAGCCTGGTAAAATAGTACTGCAATAAATGCATTCCCACCAAGCCAAATAAAAAGCATTCCAAGCGATACTCACCCAGTACCTTTGTGTCTCCTCAACTCCATCTGACAGCTACTTTCAGGGTGTTGTCCCATCTCAAGTCTTAAATGGAAAGCAAGCCTGGACAAGGTGACTAACCATGTTTTTAGTAAGGCGGCTCAGATGACCATAGAAACTGGCCTATGGTTAGAAGTGGGGGGGGGGAGGGTCTACTGTCTCCTTGACTGCTCATGACCTACCAGAATTGCCTCACTACCTGGAGTGAAGTTACATACACATCCACAGAAAGCCATTTGAATGAGGTGTTGTCAGTTTAACTAGGTAGGTGGACTAGCCCTTAGTCCATTTACATCAATGACCTACAATTTGTAAAGCTGATCCCTCTACAAAAATATTCTTTTGACAGGGTTTATCTTCAAGACTGCATATAGGGAGATGCCAATTTTAGCAACTCTCCAAAGCTAGTGATTGCCCCTTCAGAAAAAAAAAATAAGGCGTCATTGTGCCATAGCCTGGAAATCATGGTGAAGGAGGGAGAGCACACATGCCTTGCTTTAGTCTTGGGTCTTCTGGCTAAACTGCTTACACAAGACAATTCATAATGCACATCTTTTCTAATGAAATTCAACTTTTGCAGTGAATAACTGAGAATTAATGGAGAAGTCAGGCTGTCTCAGAACAGCGCTGCACTACAAAGTAGACTTCTGTTAAACTTGCAAGCTACCTAGTTCCCAATTATAGATCTTCCAGGGGGAATACCAGACTTTTGAGCCAAGCATGCAATATGAATTTGTAAGCATAAAAGTCACCCAAAGTACTTTCAGCACATTATTGGCTTATAAATTGCAGCATATTTTCCAAACTCTGCCTCTGTACAGCACGAAGGTCTGATATGAAGTATTCTCCAAGCTTCACAAGGTTGAGTAAGGCAAGAAATGCAACTCGAGGGCAGTACTCACAGGAGAGACAAGAGAATGTGAAAGCTAGATTTTGCCACTAGCAGCATTTCTTTGAAGCAGGTTCAGTCAAGTGTTCAGTGCACTGCTTGGATTTGTGGAAACAAGATGTCTTGAACCCCAAAGACCTAGGTTCAGACATTTTAGGCCAGTGAGGGTTGTTCACACCCCTTTGTTCTCTCCAACTGCCTAAATCCATCTAGTAAGATGCATCCCCAAAATAAGCATTATATTCTAAGACGCGCATCTGTTCTGTAGTGATCCAGCCCAAGGACTTCTTTGGAGCATTCCCTTTTGCCAACAGCTGGGAAGATAGTTACAGAGGTTAGAAAATCCATAATGATCAAAGGAGAGCACACATTCCAAGTTCTAACAGCTTCCATTTGGAGTGGTGTTCTCTATAAGCTAGGCCAAGGAACTAATTTACCAAATGTGACAGTACTGCACTTTAGCCCCAGTATATATACCAATGACCCAACCACCACCAGGTATATACCAATGACCCAACCACCACCAGGTAGTTTTAAGCCCGCCTTGTCAAAAAAAAAAAAAAAACAATTGTCCTTGCATATCATGGGCATTTATATTAACTCAGAAGTTTCTAGAGTAGGTGTATTTTGGGGAGTATGTTAGACAGAGGCAGACAGTAATGCCTAAACTGTCAGAGACAGAGGCCAGCTCTGGGTGAATTACCAATTTCCCATCCCTTGGTCAAGAGTTCATCCCTAACCCTGCTTCACATGGATGGAGAGCCTATTCTAGAGCACGAGATCCTCAGACATTTATCTTGCCAATGTGTCTCGGGTTACAAGACAAATTTAACCCTTGGCTCTAGTGGTTCTGACAAGTTTTGTGGATGTGCAAAAGGACTGACTGAGCTCAGAGGATGCCTTGTATGCCAGGCATAGATTGCCACTCAACTGTAGGATAAGAGCATATAGAAATTGTCCTATATGGACAACCTTAAAGCCCTGTGCATTTATACACTGGGTTCTCTTGTTAAGTAACTTTTTGGGGGTTTGAACTGTTGCACGCCTGATCAGGGGGGCATTATACTGAATAATGGTCTGCCAAGGGCTGAAATGAAGTGGCACTGACTTCCTTGGACCTAGATGCCATGCCCTTCCTTATAAAGATGGGCAATGTAAAGCAATTCTAGCTTGGTCATATGTTGGTCAAAAGCCAGATTACTGTCTACACATGTTTTCAGATCTCCAACTACTAAGTCGGCTAACTAATGGAGATGTCTACCACCCAAACTTGGAGTTTTTCCAAAATGCACTGTAATACTCTTCTTGGCAGGGAGTTTTAACCCAAGACTTTGGGCACCAGTGGCAACGGTTGTTTGTGTTAAACCATCTTGCAAGATATTTTCATCAAGAGGAAATCTAGGATAGCTCCCAATTTCAGTCCCCAGCAAACTTGGGTCAGACAAAGGTTCCTGACATTGGCCTTTGGCTCAGAAGTAGGAGCCAAATATGAGCAGTCCCAGCACAGAGGCTTGAGGTACCCTGCAGGTGCATAGTCTTAGTGGAGGTGGTCTCAAACCTGACTTTTTGGGTCCTGTCAGCAAGCCAGTTATGTAGGGGTTTGCACCAATTTCAGTGATCTTGTCAACTATACCCAAGTGGAGTATTGTTTCTAATACCTTAGTGAGGGGCCAAGAAGGTGCCATGTACAGCTCTCCCCTCATCCATTGCCTTGAACTTCTTTTGAGAAGTCCACCAGATTGAGTAAGTATGACCTTCCCTTGAGAAAGCCAAACTGGATACAGTCCAATGTTTGAAGTTTGCTTATGGCTTTGTTGATCACTTCCAGAATTGATTTGTAAAAATAGTCAGACTAATGATCTATAGTTTCCAGGGATGGTTGATGGTCCATCATAGTGAAATAGTGGAATCATTGCAGTCATCCATTCCTGTGGAACAAAGCCAGTTCTGAGGCTACAGTTGAAGTTGGACTCAAGTTTCAAGCTAGACAGCATCACAGGATACTATTGGGACACACTGAGGTTGTGTTTTATGGCCTTTGTGAGCACTGCCAAGACCTGCTCCCTGTTAATAGTGGGGGGGGGGGGGTTATGCAAGTAGGTATTTCATGAGGGGAGGCAGGGGTGAAATTTGAGCCAAATTGGTGAGCCAACAAATGCTATGGTCACTGTGCAGTGAAGGTGGCACCAATGACTAGCAGTTCAGCGTGCTGCTGTGCCACCTTTGAGGTTTTGTCCATAGCTGTAAAAGGTCTTGTGGTTGTCTTTAGCCTGTGAGGGTATCTTGGCCTCTTAATTGGCCATGTTGGATTTAGACTTTAAAAAAAAAAAAAAATATATATATATAAAAATAACATATCCAATAAGTGTTAGAATTCCACCAGTGTGGTTTGCTTGTTTTGGGCAAAAGTCTTGCAGGGTTTGTTGGGGTTAACAGAGTTGACTTGTGGTGTCAAAGGAGATAGCTTTGTGATTTGCCCTCACCAGTGAAGACTTGACATGGGGATGGGGGTGCAGCACAGTCTCATATCAGTCAGTATCCTGGGTGGACACCGAATACAAATACCCTTGACCAGATAGTCCAGAATCATTGTGCGTGCAATTTTGAGGCCGTGTACATTTCCCATTCTAGAATCATTGTTCCTGCGAGTCTGAGACAATGTACACTTCCAAGTCTACAGAAGGAAAGTCTCTCACAAAATGGTTTAATGGCAGGTGTCTCCAGTTGTGTACAAGCTATGGGCTTCTATGAACAGAGGGTGACCTATAAGTTGCAAGGATAAAAAGGTATAGACTTTTCTATGGGGATTTGCATGTCGTTTAACCTAAAGTTAGACTTTTTGCCAAGATAGGGACCCTACCACCACCTTTTGTCCCCTTCTGCAGTGGATGGTCTTGTGTGGAAGGCATTAAACCCCTACACTGCCAGAGCAGTTTCTGCAACTTTAAATAATGTCTTGGTAATGGCACAGATGTACATAGAGCTTTTAGGGTATGAAACTGCTCAATGCTAGGAGTCTAAAGAAGGAGCAACACCTTTAAGTTTAAGGGTAGGTGCGTGGATAAAGTTTTTGCCCATCTTTGGAAGCCTAGCAGAAACAGGTGCAGGGCCAGCCTTTGCAAAGCAATGTAATTTGTTAACCATGTCTTACCATGCTGACAGATATTGAATCCCAATGGAAAGACACCAGAAACTAAGCCAATCATAATTTGCTCTCAACTGTGACATCATCCTTTGTGAAGGTAGAATGCTGCTCAATACAAGGCACATACCTGCCCACGTTCATTTTCCTCTTCAAATAGTCCAGGGAGGCATGAAATCAGGTCATTAATACCCACTTGAGCTATAATAGAATCATATTGGTACATGCAGTGTAGAGATGTGTGTAACTTTGTGGATCCTGGCTAAAGATGAGCAACAGTTGTCTTGTTCACTCTGGTGAGTGGGGCACCTGTATCATACAATGGAGTTTCTCCATGACAAGAATCAAATTGTGAGCAATGCGTTTCCTTGCCTTTTTGGCTTTGCTCTTGGGGCTCTACTGGGTAAAGGTGCGAATGTGATATTTAGCATTGCTTTTGAGTCCGAAGGATAGGAGTTGACATTTATATGCTTAGGATGTCTGAGGTTTGGAAGATTTTAGTGCCTCAGCATAAGTTGATCTACATGTGGTAGGGGGGTGTGCACATGCATTGTCTTGACAACCTTCTTTGTACAAGAGATTTTTGTCTCCATTGTAATTGTATATGTGCATCTCACATGTTTCTTTAAAGGATGAAATAATCAGACATGGTTTCAGAATGTAGATATCTACCAAGCTGTCTAGGGAGATATTTGGAACTTGCATAGTCATGCTGTCTGGACCTGTATTTGGGTGGGCTACTGTACGTTTGAGACTACATTATACAGATGTCATCTTGGGTGGTCTCTGGTGCTTGGCAATATTAGACTGTGCTAAGATTTGATAGTAGTGCTGCTTAAATGTACAAACTGGCTGCTCTTCACTTGTCTGCATAATGGCTTCGCTGTTTTAGGAACACCAAGTTACAGGTTTCAGTTCCAAGGGAGGTTTTATAAATAAAATTTACTTTCTGGGTGCTAAGCGTTTGTACAGGGCACTGCCAACCACATGGATGTAAAAAAATAATAGTTTTGAGTGTAATGCTACAAAACTCAATTACCTTCACAATGCAATTTCAAGCATTAGGGAACTTTAAAACTGATTTAATGATGAAAAAAAAATTCAAAGCAGCAGCACTCAAGATTTTGCAGTTCAGATTTTTGCCAAAAATAGAAGAGGATTAACTCAGGACTCCTAGGAGGTAATATGCACTCCAAGCAGATGAGACATAAATTTGTGGCAAGGCAGGTTAACACAAGAGCAATACCGGTTTGCTGGGTGGGCACTCAGGTTCATAGGGGTGTACAAATATTTGTGTTTAATAAAGATAACCCCAACCCTGGAACAATTAACAATTGGAGTGTATAGACCATCAAGGTCAAGTAATGATTACCTAAAGAAATTCATAGGTGTGTACTAGGCTAATGGGCCTGGAGCCTTTACAAGCCTAGCCCATAGGATAACCCTGGCATCATGCTACCTGACCTTGGTTCCCAGTGCCTCTGTCGAGTAAAGCCACTGGAGTGAATTTTCTATTTCCCATCCACTCATCAAGATTTCTCTTGAAGAGGGCCAGTGAGGTGTTCTGCTTGACATGTATAGGAAGTCTATTCCATAGCACGAGCAATCTCTGGGTTATGAACCTGTCCCTCCAGCATGTTCTGTTGATTGCCGTAATGAGGTTGAGGTCTCTGGAGCGTGTGGTGCGGAGGGATTGGGATTTCTTTAGATGTAGCATTTCTAGCGGAGCTGGGACAGACATGGCTTTGTAAGTCAAGCAAAGATCGCCTCCAAGTAGGCGGTATGAGACAGAATAGTTGGAGTTTTTGAGTCTGTCCATATAGGACAAATGTTTAAGGCCTAGAATCCTCTTTGTGAGGTACTTTTGCCACCTCTCCAGTTGTTGCAGGTGTTTAATGAGGTACATGCTAAACGAGGCATTGTACTCAATAATTGGCTTAATGAGGGAAGAGTAGAGGGAGACAAATGACCTCTTTCTTCCTGGAGGCAAAACCCTTAGTAATGAGATGTGCCACATAGGACATTCTGACCACAGTGGCAATGTGGTGTCGAAAAGTTGCTGTCAGCCTGTGTTTCCAGATCTTTTATAATGCCTTCTGTGTTCAGTGGACTACCAATGGGGTAATTCATGGGAACCAGGTTTTTCCCCCAAAGAGGATGATTTTTTTTGGCATGGAGCTTAAGGCCATGGATCTGACACCAGTCGTTGGTCTCAGCGAGGCCTTTCTGTAGGATGCCAACATCACTCTGGGAGTTAACAGCTCCCAACTTGCAATCATCTGCAAACTTTGTCAGCCAGAGTCCCTTCGTGTTGGCCTGGACTTCAGAGAAGTAGATACTAAACAGGAAAGGACCCAGGGCTGAACCCTATGGGACTCCACTCATGACTGGCTGCCAGTCTTACTTGGACTCCGTACTTTCACACTGTGGGTTCTACCTGTGAGCCAGTTTGCAACCCTTCTAGTGATATAGGGGTTTATGCCTAGCTTAGTGAGTTTTTCTATGATTCCCGAGTAGGGAATGGTATCAAAGGCCTTGGCCAGATCAAGATAGGCTGTCTGAACCACCTTGCCTTCATCCACAGCTCTGGTGACGGACTCAAAAGAAGTTGACCAAGCATGATTTACCCTTCACAAAACCAAACTGCGTGGGATCCAGAGTTTGGAGATTCCCTATATCCTGGTTTATTAGGTCCATGATGATGTGTTCCATAGCTTTGCATATCAGACTTATCAGGCTAATGGGTCAATAGTTCACAGGGTCTGTAGTCGCTCCTCCTTTGTGGAGAGGGAGGACTGTAGCAGTGCGCCATTTGGTAGGGACAAAGCCTGAGGTGAGGCTGTGATTGAACAGAGCACACAGGTGAGGTGCCAGTTCACTCTGTAGCTCATGTAGAGCGCAAACCAGGGATATTGTCAGGTCCCATAGAAGCTGTATTCATAGCCTTGGCAGCACTGTTTTAACCTGTGCAGCAGTAACACTGGGTGCCTGGCAATCCACTGGTAATGTGACTGGTCCCTTGAGGGGGGGGGGTAAAGTTGGCACTGAATCTGTCAGCCAGTATATTGGCAATATCTGTTGTATAGGAGGTACCATTGTGCAGTAACTCAGAGCAAATCTGGGTATTGCTCTGGAGATTCTTTACATAACTATAGAAGGCCTTGTGGTTTTTTTACTTATCTGCTATAATTCTGTTTTCATAGCTAGCTTTAGAGGATTTGATGAGGTATCTCAACTTTTTGTTGAGGCTGATAAAGGAGGAGTTTCTCCAATCTTGGGACCTCTCCTTAATCCGCATCAGTTTCCTCCTTCTGCTGTAGAGTTTATGGCAGGTACGCTTCTCCAGGTATGTATAATGCATCCCTGGAGAAGGAGTGGGAATGGAAAGCGTTGTAATAAATGATTAAAAGGAGACTCTAATCTGGCAGTAAAGCACATTTCTGCCACAACTGTAAATGAAAGGGCCCTAGACTTGGTTCAAAATACAAAAGCTACCTTTTATATACAAGTTTACTTATGGAACTAGAAGCACAGTAGAATATATAAAACAAAGTGCCAAAATTCTCCTCATTTCACCATGTTCTTTCTCACTTAATTGTAGGAAATTAGCCTTGGCATAGTTGTCGATTCTGGTGTTGGAGGCTTTCATTTTTAAATATACTCTAGGGGTGTGCAGTGCTGTCCCAGGTTAGTAGGAACCAGATCCACAAGGTTTGCATCCTTGGTTGGTGTACTGACAATATGGTCCAGGAAGTGTGTCCACAGAAACAGACAATTCTGTTCATACTCATTTGGTGTCGTACATTACCCCACTATTTACTGGGAATCATTCACCCATGAATATGGTATCAAGTTGTATGGAGAGTGCTTTCAGTAATCTTAAATGTGTGTTAAGGATTTCCTGGCTCAGAGGAGGCCTACAGCTCACAAGTGGTATGGATTTTGCCTGTGGTGATCTGAACAGAGAGAAACTCAAGTGCATCATCCTGTTTGACTAGTCTTGGAAGTATATTTCCATCAAGAGAGACTCTTCCACCTTCATCCCTTTCTGTGTAGTAGTTTGGAAGGCATTACAGCCTTGCACTGCCAGGGTGCTCTGTGGCTTTAAAAAAAAAACACATCTCAGTGACTGTACAAAAGTTAGTCTGGGGTAAGGAGAGCTCTAGGGATGCAGCCAGGTCTCGTGTCATTTACACTCACAAGGACGTCACTCTAGTACTTGTGGTCCAATGACGATTGGAGGTATGGAGTCTGGTCTTGAAAAAGCAACTGACCAATGTTCCTACTTATTCTGGTGGAAGGGTCATCAGTCTCACACAAGAGTCTCCAAAGACCAGAATGGAGGATTGTGTGGTTGCTTGCCTTATGGGCTTAGAAGTAGAGGTTCCATGAGATCAGTCAGTATGCATGTGTTTTGAAAAGGAGGCATTTGCTATTCATCTAGCTAGTTTTTCAGATTTAGGAAGGTTACATTTAAGTCCCTCAGCATATATGTGGGTTTGTCTCTGCTTACCTTTGTTTGAAGGGTGGAGTGTTTGTACTGCAGATAATTTCTGTCTTCATTCAGGTTAAGTGTTTTAATGCAAGAGCTCGGCTTCCAGTAACATTGTTTAAATCCCTCTCTCACATACCTCATCAGTTTGAAAATTAGCATAAGTCAGTAAACATGAGGCAATTTCTACATTGCTTCCGAATGCCCATATACACCAGGTTGGTAGTGGATAAAGTGGGAAGGTTATATCCATGGCAGCACACTCTTTACCCTACATTCTCTGCAAATGTCTAAAGTTATCTTGTTTGCACCTCTGGGGGCAGTGCTTGTCATGGTGCAAAACATACCTCAACTTCATGGAGCAAGAAATCTGGACAAAACCACATAAAAGTGGGACAAAGGCCCAAATATAGGGACAATATTGCTCTTACAAACTTAGAACAGGTTTTGCATTAACATGTATTTTCTGAAGGGTGTGAAGTCTGAGAATTGCCACTAATTTGCCAGAAAACGATTTTATGAAAAATGGACCAAAATTTAACAGGCAAAAAACTGGACATTCAGTGAAATTTGTACGGCTGAGAGGCATCTCATGTGCAACTAGATATTAGTGAAAATGAAATTTCAGTGTTTTATTTTTTACAGAGGTGTCAATTCAAGGTGCCTGCATGTATATATGGCACTGCCAAACAGGCGAGCAGAAAACTACTGTAGTAAACCCAGATATATATTTAGGGAGATGTTATGAAGCTAGACAATAGCAAATCAAGCAGCTAGTTCTACATTTTCAGTAAGTGCTTTGTCAAGAATGACAAATAGCCAGTTAAGTGAACCCCTATTACCAGAGATAATCTCACCACAGTTTCACACTGCTAGGATGCAATGCACCACTGCAGAAAAGAAACTGTAACAGCAATCAAAGGTGAGAAGCAGGCAAAGGAGTCTTAGTCCATTTTCTGTGCACCAGTAGTTATCTGCAAGCCCAAAGCGTAGCTCTTAAACGTCAGAAAGGGATTCAAGGAGGAGACCCAGTTTACCATTTGTATACTTGGTTAAACAGATCCTCATTTTTTGCAATGAGTAACATATGCAGTTACTGGTGTCCTCAGTATATGGGTTCTGTCATAGTCAATTTGCTAAACTCCTCACTACAAATGGATCAGTTTGGGAGCATGTGGAATGATATCAAATGCTTTGACAAGGTCAAGCTACACTGCATAGATGGCATGAATGCTCCACACCTTGTGTTACTGTCTCAAGTTTACCAAATTCATTAGACAGGACCTACCTGTAACAGAGAAACTGTTTGGGATCAAATAAAGATTTTTTTAAAAAGTTTCAGTTTATCAAGTCAGTAATTACATGTTCCATGGCTGTTGAAGTTAGGCTCGTCAGCTTAGAGAGCCCAAGTTGGAATACCCTTGTAAAATGGCATCACTACTGCTGTGCAACACACCATGGGGACAAGGCCAGTGGCCAAGGTCAGGTTGAATAGCTGTAGGAGTGGGTCCATGAGTGCATGTTTATTGCTGTTCAGCAGGCAGCAGATTTATGTTATGGTGTTTTGAAAAGTACCTTTCACAAGCATTCTTTGACAACTGGCACATGTTGGTTCTATATAGTTCACTAAGTAGGATGTTCTATTCTGTACAAGTTCAGAGCAAGGTTTGTTTCCTGACAAAGATTTGTAATTATCCTTTGCTTTCAATACTATTCCAAAGTTCATGGGATGTCCTCCATTTTCCTGATCTACCCTTCAGGTGCCCAGGGGGAGGGGGGCAAAAAACACTGCCTTCCAACTGTACAGCCTTAAGATCATCAGGTTGGAGTGAAAGTTTTGTAGTTTTGACATTTCCACCAAAGGAAAGTTGAACAAAGGGTCTCCAGATTTTTGTAAGGTGCAACAAGAGAAAGAAAGTGGAATAAGTATATTAAATATTCAAGGAGGCCTACACTACTCAAAAGCTCTTTCAGTGTAAGAGAGAAAAATGATAATCATTCTGGTTTGGCTCCAGGACTCAGTTGAGGCCAAAATGAAGTGCCCACTGTATATTCAAATGTACACCAGAATCAAATCATACAATAGTGCAACCATGAAGTCCCCACAACCATCCTGCATACCCCATAAACTTTGCTGCATCCTCAATTCTCCCATGTCATTTGACCTTGCTTAGTTCTTTAAAAAAAATAAATAAAAAAAAATTTGGGGATAATTAGATCTGTGAGTGTCATCAGTCCTGACACCATACAGATAGGCAGATATTTCTTTCTTCCTGCAATTATAGGCCAGGAAACTGATCTTGCTCTTTTTTTTTTCTGTAGCCATTATGGTCCAAAGATCCTGTGACCATTTTTCACCACAAGTTTAGGTTAGACCTCATTTGAATGCAACCCTAGTCTTCCTTGACCAGCTGCATGTGTCATGCTTAAGCAAATGATCACCCAGAATTTCTTGATTCTGTGTCTAGAGTGGAACTGGAAGTCTAAGTGGACAAATTGTCAGGGAGGGAATTGAAGGATATAAAGTTAGCATTACATCATGCTATACATTAGCATACCAGCTCTTTCACCTTATTCTATGAAATGAAAGTTTACAAGATTGTATGAAGTCATTTTGAAATGCAGAGACTGTAAAAACATAACCGAGTACAACATCTAGGATAAAGTGACTGGCCAAACACTTTTGCAACAATATACTATACCAGAGACCTAACTACAGAGCAGCTATTCTTTTTCTGACTTTTGCAACAATGCATACTTCATTTTTTGTTACTGAAAAAGTGCAGAAATTAGTTGCACAGAAATTGGTTATACTACAGAGAAAGTCTGAGAACCTTGGCAGAGAAGTAAAATGAAGGAGAGAGTACCAACTTCACGTTGTGAGGGAATTTCACATTGCTAGCTAAACTGCAGCCATATTGCAAGGGTTATATACCTGAAACCTTGGAATCTCATGCATTAGGTGACAAGGATAGTTTAAACATGGCATGGAAGGGGCCATACTATAGTTTTACTTTATCTTTTGTGGACTTAGTCCCACTAGATTAGTAGGCTTCTTTCCAAGAGAGACCAGAGGTGGTATTTACACTAAGGGAAATTTTCCACCACACTGGAAAACTTCTACTGTTTTTATCATCAGCTGCTGTGGGATCTTTTACAAATCACCTGCACTACCACCAACTCAAGCAGATAAGAGGCCCTAAAATTCCATCTGAAGGACAGCACGCTCAAGAGTGCAGCACTGCAATATTATCAGTCTACCTAGTGTGGGAGTAGTACTCAAGTCTTCAGCACCAAAGAAGAGTGCGCTGCCTGTTGGTATCGCATGCTTTAAAAAACAAGAACTACCTTAACATGGGATGCAAGGGGTCATTGTTTTAGCCCAGGAAACTTGGTATCACATGCATTTAAAAACAAGATTATATAGTGTATGGATGTAAATGGACGTGGACATTTTGAACAATGAATAGAGCCAGAAAGGCTAGCAATCATGACGTGCATTATGTGCTGTATATTTGGCATCAATATTTAAATTGAGTCAAATGATCATCCATCAGAAACTTATCAAAGGACAAGCATTGATCAGGGCATTTGGGTGACAAAACCCAAGGGTGATGAGTAGTCCCCATGTCTAAAGGAAGAAAATCAAAGCCATATGTTTTAGTCAAGACAACACAAGGAAATAATTAGTGCAGCCTACAATCCACCACACAGCAAGAATCACATTGAGGAGGCTACTTGACCCAAAGCTTAGAGATCTTGAGAAACCATTCAGACCTAGTGAATGCATTCATGGACACTTCTGAAAAGCAATTCTGTGCTTGCTGCAGAACAGAAGATAGATTACAGCTTTTGTTAGTTGATATTTCCTCCTGCTGTGTTCATTCTGCTACTATCTTCCCACATCCCCAAAATGAGTCATGAATATTCAGTTCTCCAACAGAGAGAAAAACAAGGCTAGGCACCTTGGCTTTTAAAAGGTAACATTTTAAAGTGTAGAAATATATAAAGGAGTTGCAGCTGTAAATTAAATCAAGCCAAAGTGAGAACAGATTTAATGGACAAAAATTGTGGTTCTCACATGAACCAACCACAAAAGAACCAGTGCAGCAGCAGGCTTACAGTTGTGTATTAAGATCTCTTGAGAAAAAGACAGAAAAATGTAAAACTAATCTGGCAGGTATGCAAGCAGAACAGATTACAGCTTTTATTGGGCATGGGCTTATCCATACCAAAAGGATTAGCCCAAACATTTTTCAGGGACAAAGGCCCTAATGAATGAGCTGGAAGAGTTAAAACCCTGAAATTGCTGAGAGTATGGTTAGCACAGCTTACTAAAATGTCATGAAGATCAGAAGGCTAACAAGAGCCCTGACAGACCCAAATCAAATTCTGTAAATGCTTTAGCTATGCCTTCATTAAAATTACACAAATGGACAAGACTCTACTAATCCATACCTTTCAAACTGGATATGTCAAACCTTATTACTCAATATTCTAGATAATAATTGTAGAATTACACCACTTTAATTACTAAACATGCATGCTACCCTAAAACTGATTGTAAAACATAGCAAGTAAAAGTATTCCACTTACAGCTTTGGAACTAATTTTCCCAAAGGACTAGAATAACTCGTTTTGCACCGACCACACATTACAACCACAATCTTCCATTAATGCAATTCAGACCCTCAATTAACTGCAATATTCTGATTTGGTGGAAAAGTGCATCTGCCATGACTGAACACTCAAATAGCACCTCTGGGAATTACAGTCATCAGGAAATCAACACACGCATCAGTACAGTGTTGCCTGCAAAGCACATGGGGGGGGGGGGGGGGTCAATTCCTGTAGAGTATAACAATTCTCTTATTTCATAAGAATTTTCTGAAGTAGAATACATTCTTAGGCAAGACTCAAACAGTAATTTTAGCAAGTTAGTAAGTGAGCAATTTAACTAATTGCAGTAAAGTCCAGAGCTGACCACAAGCTCAGTACATTCATACTTCTGCTACATAGTACAGTAATGCAGGCACACTTTGTGAGTTATAACCATATATACTCTAGATCATGCAAGTGTCTTGTACACCACAAATTTGTTCTATACCAAAGACTTACTCCCTTCTCCAAAAAAGTAGTAATCCTATGCATATATGACTTCCAATGCATTTCATGAGCACATCAAAACTTGAGGTAAAGAATTTGATGTTGATTTTTATTTAAATTTCTCAGGATATATCAAATGGTAATAAAAAGAGGGAAAAAAAACTAATGCAATTAGCAATGGTCAAAATAGTCTTGCCCAAGTTGCAAGAGATTTGTAACCACAACATCCAGCACAAAAGCATACAAGCTGCACATAGGTTTAAATATAGGAATCCACAGTGTGAAAATGCAACCAATAAACAGGTTGCATGTTCACACACTGTGGATTCCTACAACATGTGAACATGCAGCCAATAAACAGGGTCATGTAGTGTCCAACCATGTAATCCAATCTAAAATTATGAATTCAGTCTCACAAAAACACTGGCCAGGAATACTTTCCAAAATAAGACAGACCAATGTAAAAGAAAATCATACAGCATGAATGGCTGAGCACTTTCATCTCTATCACGGAACATCTTTAAGTACATTGGTTTAAAAATCCACACTAATACCCTTCCCCACTTCAAGTCATCACGCATGCCAGCTGCTTCTGCTCTGCCGGCATACAAGAAACCAGAGCAGAAATCAACCAATGCGCTGTCAGTTTGCATCAGATACCTATAAGGGCCCCCCGATAACAACTACAGCCTTCCATGAAGTTTGCAAATCTCATTTTGTTTTGCCTAGTAATCCAACACGAATGCTAGGGATGTTGGAGGAAGCCATACCAGAGAAACCCAAAAAAAAAAACAGCGAGGACAGTACAGATTGAGACCACCTTAAAGAGAAATCTTGATGAGTGGATGGGAAATAGAAAGTTCCCCTGGGGATCACTCCAATGGCTCTACTTGATAGAGGTACTGGGGAACCAACGTCGGGCAGCACGATGCTAGGGCACATCTATGGGCTAGGCTTGTAAAGGCTCCAGGGCCATTAGCCTAGTACACACCTATGAACCAGACATCCCTCTTCATTATGTAGTGAGCAAACCAAATGCAGTAGCTTTTTCCTGGTAGAATTAAATTGTTTACTACAAGGGGGTAATCAAAGACTTCCTTCTAGCAAAGTCCTCAGTTATCAGAAAACACTTGAGTAACACGTACTTCATAGACAGTAAGCATTAATGTGCACTACCTCTGAATAACTATGCATGCTCCAGAACATGATTTCTGAAGCAGCATAAATTGGCGGGGGGGGGGGGTGACTTCCCACTGATATTACACAAGGTATACACGAGCACTAGTCAGAAATCCAATGAGTTGCAATTATTTCAAGAAGTCTGTTGCTTACAACCCAGGTCCATTATCAGTGTTTCAAACTTTATACAAGCAATGTGGCTGGAGTAATGTTTTCAATTGAGCAATAGAGTATGCATAAGTATCCTACAGATTTACATTTTCACTTTATAGAAAAATTTAAGTGGCATTTCCTTCCATGAAAATATTTGTGCAATAGGCATTTTACTAGTGGCTACCAGAAAGCCAGTTCACTGAAAAGCAAGGAACATTTGGGTGTTGTCAGTCAGGTAAACACCTTAACCATTATGTCAAGATGCAGGGTTTGATTCACACCTTTAGGAAAAGTTGGCCAAGCTTCAAATAGGCCACATGGACAGCTAGCTTAATATATAAAGTCTTCTGCAATCCTGTATAGCTACACCACACAACTTCAGCTTCACTTTGTCATTTTTCTGTTTCAGTAGTCTCCATTGTGGCAAAGAGGCAGAATGAGCAGTTCACCCACCCAGGTCTCCTCCATGTCTCAAATGAAGGGAACTTCACCCTGCCCCCCCCCCCCCAGCTCAGGTTCCTGTACACAATAGCAGGATTCACAAAAGCATACAGCACACTTGACAAAAGTGCACCGTGATCATGCACTGTCTAAAACACTTTTCAGCCATGCAAATGCAAGCTTTAAAAAAAAAAAAAAAATCAGGAAAAATTTAAGAATACCAACTGCACGATAGTCAGGTGACCAGAAAGTAATATGCAATAAAGAAAACAAGCTGTACAACTGGGAAAAGCCTGTAGTTGATCTCATTATGTCATGTGCTCCCATTGACAGAATCAACTCCTAAACTATCCAAGCCTTCTGAGTAAGACTTTGATAGGGAAGTCTGAGGGAATATACATGGGAACCTTACATCAAGGTAAGAAAATTATGAAAAGTTAGGACTATGGAGCAGACAGAGGGACAAATTTCAAAAATGCTTATGAGAGACACTACAAGCTTTCCCTAGTTGCTGTACAGCCTATTTTTCTAGTTATGCATTACTTTCTTGGCAAGAAAGTCTCTTTCGATTCCACTTACTGGTGTACAGCCAGTTTGCTTACAGCCCCTACATTAACCTTCTTTCTTTGAAGAAACAGCCCATTTAATGACAACAACCAACAAACCAGAACTTCTTGGACCCTAACAGACCTCAACTGTACCTATTTTGGAGGAGCATAACCTTTTTTTCAGGCCTGGTTTACCCATTCACATGTGGATAACCATTTGAAATGTCAGTACCCAGTTCAGAGCCCTGACAGAAACAAAAAAAAAAGAGGCTATTTTGGAGTTGGCATATACAAGTCTGGGTGATGGGGGGGGGTCTGCCCACCATAAACAGGTGCACAAAAATGTTTTATTGTTCACTTGTTTGCATTTTTGGTCCCGTTTTTGTACTGTTAATATTTTATGCTAATTAGAGGTCTAGATTTATGCTTTGCATGAGTCTGAAAAACTTTAGTGGAAAAGGACAGGAGAGGCAGAAAGATGCAGGGCTTTTCACTCTTGGAGGGGTGAAGGGTTGAGGATGCAGGGCGTTACAGTCTTGGGGGGGGGGGGGTTGTTCTAGCCTAGGAAGTTTTATATGACGAGAAGGGTACTTGGATCACAGAAGCAGGGAGATTTCTACTACATATCAGATGAAAACCATCATGGAAGGCTAAAGCTTACAGAGTAAGCAAGATTATAAGCAGTCTGCAAAAATATGCAGTCTACTGACTGGTATTACTAAACATTAGCCTTTGCCATAGAAACTATGCTCCCTACAAGACCTACTACACCAGCAAGTGCAATCTGTCTTCGTCCTAAGCATCATCCTATAACATACTACCTACAGATGCTATATACATTTCCATGGAGGATCTTTCACGTTTGCTCACAGTGATTACATAGAGTTGAAGAGGTCAGAGCCCAACACTCATGTACAAGCTTTTTCCAGATCTGACTACTCTCACTTAGGGGTGAGAGGAGCAATAAAATTGCAAACCATGCATGCACCTATAGCACAAAAATTAAACACTTAAGTCACTGTCACATTTGCTTTACTTTTGCTTCTATAGGGTAGCAGACAATGTTCTACAAACTCAACGCCATTGGAATGAATCGCTACTACAGCGGACCTCTTGCCACAGATTGATGGCATGGCATTGTGACAAAGGAGGAGGAAGTGCTGGCAGGGAAATTTCAATAAGGGACTTGCACCCACACTACTCAGTTGTCCAGAATACCCAGATTTTTGCCTCATTTTTAGTTTGTCAAGTCATTAAAGACCGCAGTCACTAATAACAGTGAGTTTCTTATTTCAAATCCTTCAGAGCAAATGTAATCAACCCAATATTCTACCAACTTTTTTTTAAGTTGTAAGAGCAGTATTCAAGATCACAGATGTGTGTGCGCCCTGTCTGGCTTTGTCTTGAAATCTTATACCAAGAAGTTGAGACGAATGCAGCACCTCAGTCAAAAAAAGAGACTCCCAACACAAAAAGGCTCCTAGTATATGCCAAGATTTCCAAATTAAGGGATCCTGTCCATACCTCTCAACCCCTTAGCCCAAAAAAATCTGTACAAAGCAGAACATAATGGGGGGCAAAGGCTCAAAAATTGGGACAGATTAATATTGCCCTTATAAACTTATCAAGTAGCTAGAATAAACAGGGTTTGTGTTAAAATGCATTTTCTAAAGGATATAAAATCTGAAAGTCAAATGCATGTCAGTATTTAGTAATTTAATTCCTTAGATCATCTCAGTGATTTGCAAAACAACCACAAATTTTATGAGGAACAGACAAACTTTGAGGCAAAAATCTGGACAGTTTAGAGGTATGATCCTAGCAGTAGGCTATACAGCATTGCACAGAGAAAGTATTAGACTGTTTAGAAGCAGATTTTCCTTTCAGTCTTCACAAAGGGAAACTTATTAGAAACTTGTAACAAAATTACAGCTATATAAAACAGTTCAACGGTTCTGGCCAGTATCCTGCAAAGGATTGCTAAACTGAAATACAACAACATCAATACCGACAGAAAATGAAGTGACCCTTAAATACTACCCTCGTACATCATTTAAAATGTACTTTGTAGCTGCACTTGAATCCTTCTCCACTCCAACAGTGGACCAGGCAGCCACGGTAGCTGGCTTTTCATACATTTAAAACTTAAGTTATTTACATCTACATAGTCCTTACTGCATAAATTGGGAACATGTTGCGGGGGGGGGGGGTTGGCACTGAAGTGAAGAAACAGGTGTTGACTTCAAATTATGTATATTGTTTGGAAAATAATCCAAAATATTTCATCTCTGTAAAACCATTTTTTCCCCCTGAGATACTACTTAACCAGCCTTTTTAGATGAACTAGGGGCCTTCTTGAAAAGTAGTTGCTAAAGAGTCATTAGTCATAGTAAGCTTTTTCTTACTCAAGCACATTATACCAAAGGACTCAGATTAACCAAAAGTCAGTCAACGAGGCATTTCAACCTGGCCATACAGCCATAGTTTATTAAGCACTTTTGTTCCCACAGTGCAAAATGACTCAGGTCAGTATGCCAAGTTTGTATATACTACCATCAAATTATATACAGGCTTACATGCTTTGACACATTTTTGGGTTGAGGGGAGTTTATATAGAATCATTCTTCTTGACTGTCAATAGGAAACTAAATAAATTGGATTCCTACACATTTATATGATTAGATACAGCACAAGTTTCATCTCATTGAAAAGCTCACCTTCTTCATCATACTGTTTCAAAAGCAATTGTAATTGCTCCATTCGTTGCTCACTGGACAAGCTTAGTTTTCCCATCCCAATTCCTGAATCAGTGCTCCGTTTCCTGGAATTTTTCTTCATTGCCATACTTTCCAAAAAATACCACCAGAAAAGGCAAATCAAATAGAGCAAGAGAAGAAGACCAATAAGCTGTGAGAGAACTATTACCATCCAATAGCAGCATAAAAAGCATGCATTTCCTAAGTCACTGCTTAAACCTGTTAAACCAATTTAATCTTAATTAGATTCTGAATGGAAACACCTGACATGAAACTTGCTTCTCAAAAGCACTGCATGTCTTCAAACTATTATGGGTACAGATGGTGAAACACAAACAGTGGAGGTGAAAGGACAGTGGTTCAGTCTCATAACAGTGTATGCAGTTATGGGATCAGAACATTTCTAACAGCATATTATACTTTGTTCCTTCAGTGGTCAATCATAAACAGTTTGCTATTTAAAAAAAAGGTGGAACAGAACTGTCACAGATTTACTGAAACTTCTTTGGCTGTATTGCACTTTTATTTTGCATTTCCTTTTATTATTTATTTTACATAAACTGCACTAATCCACATTAATATAGCACCATTATTATGAAATGTAGAATAAAAGTCAATTTTATGAAAAGTATGAATTTACACACAAAGAGTGTACCATAAAAAACTCATTGCTCCAAAACTTGAGTCCAGCTGTCTAAATCCTGTATGTCAACAGTTGGAATGTTGAATACGGTCATTATTGACTGCCTAAACTTGCCCTCTTCCAGACTTATATTAACACTTTTTCCTGGGTCAAGAGTGGAAGGAAGTTTTGGCGATTGATGTTGTTTGTACCTGATGTCAGTATTCAGCATGCCGACTTTCAAGGAATGGTTGTGGTGATACATACTCTAGTTTGGTGATGTGAGATCTTAATAGTAAACCAAGTGGTAATCAAAAACTAAGTGCACTGGCTTCCATCTGTTCATATATGCTGGATAAGATCCAGGAATTACAATATAGTTGTTTACAAAGGACAAAACTGCCCTTTGTGATTGCATGACAAAAGTGTACTGTAGAAAACCATAATTGTATTTAACAAACAGTAAGCACAGAGAAATGTCTATGTGAGGTAGTTCAATATGCAATAAAAACAGCACAACACTGAAGCATTTTATATAGGACTGTTATGTCTGTGCTTGAATCATTTGTGCAAAGAATGAAACATATGTCAAGAACCCCAGAGTGCCAAAGGTAGTGGAATGAATGCAACTAGTTGGGAGCCGATATAATGTTTACCTCACAGACAGAGGGTAAAAGGTTTGATTCTCACCTTTGGAAGGGAAACTGGCTAGGCTTAAAATGGCTTGCAAGGGCAGCTGGCCTAGAACTTACCTATAAATTTACTAGAATGAAAATGTAGGATTTGTGGAAAGTGCAAACCCCTAGATGGCAAGCAGAAAGCTGGGGGGGGGGGGGTCATGAAATCAAAGGCAATTCCAGAGTATGTTTGCAATGCCTCATTTTTCATTTTAGTGGAACAATATGTATGTGCATGTGGGGGGTAGAACCAGGAGCAATAGCATAAAAAGGAAGGACAGCATAGATTTAACAGCCCAGTTTCAGGAGTAGGAAAGACTTACTGATACCAGAGTCTACATATACACAATGCCATCTGCACAATGCCTTTCTAAAGTTAAAGTTCAAAGTATGCTAGGGCAAAATGTAGGCATCAACTGTGAGATACCTTGCCATCGCTGTGGAGACCCACCATAGATAGGAATTAGCTTGACCATGATCTAGTCTTATATCAATGCAAGGGTATGTTGCACTACCATCTGATATGAATCAAGCTCTGTAGTACCTCCACTGTGCCACACCACACACCACAGTTACTGTTGAGTATGTGGAAGCACTAGAGATGCATAATGTAAGCAGGACATAACCTTTGCCTCTGCAGATTGAATTATCAGTTAATGTGCATCATATGAGATACCCATCTGTGGTAGGGAAGTATGATTATTCATACCTTTGTGGGTCATGTGAATCCCAATACGTAGACTGTAGTGTTCCCTGGCTTAGGTCAGTAAGTAGATCACAGTGTTCCCCACCCTATCTCTGTTGGTAGATTATAGTTTTCTCCAACTTAGGTGTGTTGGTAGATCATAGTGTTCCCCAGCTTTGGTTGGTTGGTAGATCATAGTGTCCCCAGTTTATATCAGTTGGTAGATTGTACTGTTCCCCATCTTAGGTAACTTGGTAGATTATAGTGCTCCTCTGTATATCTTGGTTGGTAGGATGGGCACTGGTCTTACCATATGTATTCTCCTGCAGCAATGTAGTGTCAGTTGTGTTAACAGCATTCCCATTATAACAGCAGCCAGAAAAACATGTAATGTAATGCATGTCATCCATGCATCTGATGCTGAAACCACTAAATGTGGTTGCAGGAATCACTTGTGCTGCATTTAAATGTGCTATTATGGTGAGTGAAATGGAGCAGTACCAACCTTCAAGGAAGTTATGACACAATATAAAAATTATAGTGGACTGCCACATGGCTTCCAGTACATAAAAATTATGTTTTACTAGAGTATATTAATAAAAGCAATGTACACTTTCTGAACTGTATGTAGCTTAGCTTCTTATGTCTCTTCTCCATGCAAGGGATATCCTGATGTGTTCCAGTGTAGGGCAAAGTGTATAAATCATGGCAAAATTCAACTTATGCATCATGCTGGTAAAATTCTGTAGAAACATAGAGACTCAGCACACTGCCCAGCTACTATCCTATTTTACAAACAGAGGATCTGGATGTGAGGACATCAGCATATATTTCCTCTAGAAGTTTAATACAATGACTTGGCTGATATTTAAAGAACTTTGCTACATGCTGTGCTAGGTTTATGGTATGTATTGCTTGATCAGGGCTGGGGGTAGTCAAGAAGCTGTCCTATCAGCACTACTCATTCTTCTACCCCTTCCCCACTTCTCATACCCCTGTAAGTTACCCTCTCCTGCTGTTCATGTATATGGAATACCTCTGTTCAGGATATGAAGCTTCCAAAAGCTATTTTCATTGTCACCTGAGCTCAGGTCATTTCTGTCACATGAGACTGTAATTTGATTGCAGTGTAAAATAATGTACAGCTGTACTGGAATTATATCAGGAACTGCTTGGAACTCGGTGTCTGTGAAATATTTATTTTACCAAGCAAGTGTGCCGATCTGAAGTCCTTTTTCAGTCACGATCCAAGCCAAAGGAAAAATGTGAGTTGGAGCAAATTGCAGTTCACTATCCTGCTAATAACATTAGCTGCACCAGGCTGTGACAATAGCTCAAAGTCTATTGGAAGTGATTAATACTGGATAGTGAATTACTAAACTGCAGAAATGAATGCATAGCTCATTTCTCAGCTTTGACTAAGCCTTTAGTAGCATTTCTCTCGGACTTTTCACATTCTGCCATCTTTTGGCATTTAGAACAGCCCCAGTTTAGAACACGAGAACTACTTTTATACACTCATTTCAAATCAGAATTAATAATATTTAATCCACACTTTAAGCCATTATTACTGAGTTCCCCAGGTTCAGTATTAGGTCATCACCTTTTCTCATTATTAATTTATCCATCTACCCAGAAGATCCCAGGAAATAACTAGCTTTCTCCAAAAGGACCACACCATGAAAAGTGGCTCATAATGCTCTTTGGCACTAAGTATGTATGAGTAAGCATGTGGAATGGAGCACATGTGCCTTTTTTCGGTCATGACTATTAGAATTAAAACCAAAATAAAACAGTACACAGTTCTAGCATGGTATTTTTAGACCACGGTCCAGATGCAATAAAGCATACCCCAAGTGTGCATGATATGTATTCAACAACACCCCTATCACATTTTTTGTGCTTTCTAGTCACTCAGGAAGATTACACTAAGTATGCATAGTCTACATTGTCAATATTTTCATCTGCAAGAAAATCAGTAGGAAAACTAAAACTAGGAGGAAGAAGGCCATTCACTTAGAATGGTGTACACTTAGTGTAAGTGTTATTCAATCCCAGGGACTATGATCAAATGCAGATGAAGTAGAAAACTGCAGAAGAAAATAGGGATAAATCATCACTTTCCAGATTGGGAATGAAAGTTAATTGAGGTGAAAATGCAGTAAGCAGTAGCATTATAAAACTGATAAAAGTTTACTCCTGAATATGGAATGATACTAAACAACTTACGCTAAAATCAAATCTTTTAACACATAATTTTGCTATAATGAAACATGAGCTGGCTTTACGTTCCTTGGACTATTACTCTAATGTTATGCCACTCTTCAGTGCAGTCTAGCCGTAAGCATTTGACAAATGTTCAGGCAAGATGACTATTGCAGTCTAACTCTCATGATGTTTTATTTCATTCCAGTTATCTCTTTAAAGTCAGAAAGTATATAGGGAGCATCTGGTCACTTGTCACCAGAAATTCCTTCACCTTTTTTTATTATATGAGGTACTGTTAGGGAAGCATAAGAGGAGAGAAGTGGAGCAGTGTAACATAATAAGACTATGAATGTACTTTTCTGATGCCAATCAGCCATCCATCCAATGTTTTTTTTTTTAGGGGGCATTACATTATTCTTAGAACTACTGAATAAAAATAACAATGTGAGTTTACCAATGAGTCCACTGCTATATTTGACCATACAGGACTGCTTAACAAGTTACATCAGTGCATAGCAAATCACAGGTAAATCCCTGAACATTAACTCCCTAGCCTTATCACTGACTGGCATTTATAATAAGATAAATGATTAGGGGACAACAAGGATTCAGGAGTGCACTGCATGGAAGGCAGGGAATGTTTAAATTATGTCTAAATTCCACTATGGAATTTAAGGTCTTTGTCAATTCTGCAGCCAGATTAGATTGCTTCCTTTGAGAAGAGCACATACTCAGCTTGAAGAAGTCAGTAAACTAACATTCATATTCTTTGGTAACCAACTGTATCATGTATTTTGTCAAAAACAATCTTGATTAAAATATTTACTGTTATGTCATGAAATAAATTCATGCAACTAAAGAACTTTAAAAGATATATATTTTTTACAGAAGGATATGTCTGTATAAATTTATAGGCTTATTACATTATGTAAATGTCGGGATGACATCCATCCATCAGTAAATGTACAGATGATCATAGGAGGTTACTAGGCTATTGGCCCTGAGGCTCTTATAAGCCTAGCCAAGAGTTTAGCCCATGTTTAGACAAGTCACCACCCAAAGCCCCTGTCCAGCAGGCACACAGGTGGAATCCCAAGGTATGCATTTTCTGTTTCCCATCCAGTTATCCAGGTTGCACTTAAAAAGGGATAATGAGGCACTCTGCTTGATGTGGAGAGGGAGTCTATTCCACAGATGGGGGAGTGTCTGGTTCACAAATCTGTCCCACCAATGACAAGGCACTGTAGACTATGAGCAGATCACCCATTACTGTCTTGGAGCTACAAACCAGTAAAAGCAATCAAACTTAGAGCACAGAAAGTGATATCAAAATGCATGCATTCTACTATTGAGATCACAGACTAGGGTGAGGTCGTGTGTATGGGTTACTTGAGTGGAGATTGACTTGCGGATATGCAGCAGTCCCATCAAGGTGGGGTCTGAGATTGCTTTGTATGCCAGACAGAGGTCACCTCTGAGGAATCTGTATGAAACTGAGTATAGGGACAGGGCTTTTAGCCTATCTGTGTAGGGTAGATGTTTTGAGGCCCTGGATTCTCCTGGTGAGGAACCTTTGTGGTCTCTTCAGCTGCTGCATGTTATTTGTGAGGTACATTCTGAAGGGGACGTTGTACTCAATAATTGGCCTTATAAGGGAAGAATACAGGGATGATATGACCTTTTTGTCCCTGAATGAGATGCCCTTACTTATGAGGTGGGCCATGGAGAAAGTTTTCCATACAACGGAAACAACATGGTGGTCAAAGGTGAGGTTGCTATCAACCTGGGTGCCCAAATCCCTCACTAGAAAGTAAATCTTATACTTAGCTAAACACCAACTAGTCTTCCATAAACTCTACAAGAATTTATACTGTGCATAAATATACTTCCTAATTAATCAATTTCTTCTAGCCAAAACAGTTGTAGTTTAGAATTTGTACTGTTCATAAGTATACTAGCTAACAGATCTATTTTTGTTGTGTTATAAATTTGATATTTGCATACATGTAGCCTTAACATTGTAATTTCACAGTATAGGGATCTAAACCTTGTCATCACAAAGAACAAAACATGCTGGAGGGATAGGTTCCTGACCCAGAGACTCCCCATACTCTGGAATAGACTACCCATACATTTCAAGCAGAGCACCTCCTTGGCCCCCTTCAAAAGGAACCTTGATGATTGGTTGGGAGATGGGAAATTCACCCTGGGGATCATGTCATTCGCCCTGCTAGACAGGGGTCCAGGGAAGTAAATATTGTGGGAAGAAATATCCAGGGAATTGTTATGGCTAGGCTTGTATAGGCCCTAGGGCCGATAGCCTAGTACCAACCTATGAACCTATAGTATATAGCCTTTTTTAAACAGTGGCAAAAGCATATTTTTTGCAAATTATCACTTCAGTTGCACAGCACAAGGTGTAAGGTATGTATGCATGCATGTGTATTTTTATGTGCATGTGTATTTATTTATTCATTTATCCTAACATCAGACCTATATAAAGGAATGGAATGAAAACATATCTTACCTAAATCATCAGATATTTTCCATGACTGTGTGGTATATAGGGATGAGCCCTGGCTATTGTCTATATGACCCAAATTCAAGTAGTGGCTTGAGAATTGGAAGAGACGAATAAGGATGCATTGGTTTGAATGGATCATGCTGGCTCACCCTTCCTGGGGGCAGAGAAATGGTGCTTCCATTTGGCCAAGTTGCTCCCCTGCAAGCTGAGGTAAGCTCAATAATGGCTGCAGGAAAAGGGGATGTGGACTTTGTGTTCCAAGATGATGAAGGTAAAAATCATAGGCATGTGTACGGAGCACACACACACCAACACACACACCAGGTGAGGGCAGAATGTCCCCCAGTGATGCAGGTTCTTAGGTCAGCCACAAGGCAGTGGGATTAGGGCTGTAGTCACAAAACCCCCTGACAGCTACATGCAAATCAGAAATATACCCTGGGTCTAGAACCTATGTCTCTAATGGATAGAGGCAGTCTATAAATCCTGCCCTAACTTACATATACCCCTTAAAATAACTTCTAAGGCACATAACCTTGTGGGATACAATTGAGATGCTTGGCTAGCCTTAAAATGGCCCAGCTGGTTGTTAGCCAGGTATACACCTATGCACCTATGAACCTATGAAGGCTCCCAAGGAAAGGAGGGCTGATGGTTAACAGGCAATGGAGAGAAACATCATAAAAAGTATCACATTTTATTTATTCATACTATGGTTCCACCAGCAAATTGCTTACATTTTCTTTTTGTCTTTAAATGCTATTTACAGTTTAACTACTTCATCAATTAGCCAAAAAAATTAAAATAATAAAATCCAGGAAAATATCAAGTTTAACATTAACAATACACATAAGTACAATATATTAACCAAACCACTTGCATTTACCCCAAAACACACACACAGACACACACACACACACACACACACACACACACACACACACACACACACACACACACACACACACACACACATGTTTACAATGTGCACTACTTAGAAAAAATAATAATTAGGAAACACAGGAAACAGTGAATGCAACCCCCATCAATTTCAAGCTAAAACCTAATCACAAAGTTATGCGAAACAGTCAATAAAATACATGTTTACAATAAAAGTTAAACACATCTGATAGCATTCACTTAATCTCCATAGAAAATCAGTCACAATGTTGCCTACAATGATCACTAAATCAGAAAAAATTCACCCTACAGTAGAAAGAACCAAGGCTTCCTAAAACTACAATATATAAAATGACAAGGCACTGTAGACTATGAGCAGATCACCCATTACTGTCTTGGAGCTACAAACCAGTAAAAGCAATCAAACTTAGAGCACAGAAAGTGATATCAAAATGCATGCATTCTACTAATTTAAAAATATATACTCCCTGAGATTCGGGAGCATTGTGCCTGTGATTAGGCCGAGCCAGCTGCTATTTATTACTCTTGTGGAAAGAACAAGGTCTGCAGGGAAATTAAAAAAACACAATAGATGTAGCCAGAGATATAACTCAATATCGTTTTAGTTTTTTTAATGTGATGAAGTTCATGTTTTTAATAAAGTGAATGAAAGGACTAATTAAAACAATATTGGGTTATATCTCTGGCAACTGCAAACGTGTTTTTTTAATTTGGATTTCAGTCTTGTGGATAGATTTTTATGTTAAGGTCTACAGTAAAGGAACATAACTCCAGCAGGAGTTGAGATATGCCACAAGTATATCAGGTGTCCATGCAGCATAAATATGCCAGTATGTGTCTTAGCACATTCACACACTCAGAAAAGCTGCAAGCTGAGGAAAGTAGTTGTCCCATTAAAAGATTCCACAGCATCACTTCAGCCTATCTTTTGGCAAGATGAAAGGGTAGATATTGGACTATAAGAGAGCATAGAAAAGGGGTAAATAAGAAGAGGGGAAGAATATATGGGAAACGCCTGAGAAAATAACAGGATGGGGAAGAAAAAGGTGTAGTAATTTTTTTGGGAGGACAGGTGATGATTTTATGTATATGAAAGACGTACCTCTCAGATTGTGAAAAAACTGTGGGTCAACAAAGTATAGTAAAGTAGCTCAGTATATCAGTAGGCAGTTGGTGAATAAAGAGGCCAACAAAGAAAAAAAATAAACATTAGTTTACATGTGCTCAACAAAACTTGTAAATATTGTAAATATAAAGTACTCCTTTCTTCTCTAATACGTGCACATAAAGCATCTTCACTATATCTCAATTCCTGTAACGTCTCAATACATGTAAATATCTATACAACCTTAACTCTCAGTTTCAAAGAGTTACAAAGAATTACTGCTTACCTAAGCTAATGTAAAAAGCTTAATTCTAATCAGTTCCATAAGAATAATAGTCAGTACTGTCTTGTATTCCTTGTAATCGTATTTGTAAACTGTTTAATTCATTCTAAAACCTTGCTTGTGTTTCTTGTAAATCCTGTATGTAATCTGATTTAATCCATTCTCAGAGCTTTTCTCCACAGGCCTCCACTGAAAATGGGCAATGTTGACCCAGTGGACTTCCCTGGTAATCAAATTGGAATAAATAAACTAAATGCAGGTAGGTAAGAGATAGGGTCAGTACTTATTGCAAATGGGAAGGGAAGAATGGGTGATTAGAGATAAGATGTACAGTGGAGAAGTATATCAAGAAATGTAGATAGGGAAGAAAGAAAGAAAGAAAAAAAGAAAGAAGAGCTGATGAAATGGAAAGAGAAGTAGTCTTGTGAGCAGGGGCAAATGAAGACAATCAAGACTGACAGTGAAGTGCTGACGCACTGAGAGGTGCACAATGGAGAAGGAGACATCTGACAAATAGAGGATACACAATCATGTTGGGAGGACTGGGCATAGACTCAAAAGGGAGGATAATACCATGATGGGGGATAAGATGAGGTTACACAGCAAACAACCCCCAACTGTGACCCAAGGGAGCCTAAATTCTACCCCAAGTTCCCTTACCTCTGCATCCTGGCTGAGACCGATGAGCCAGTGTGGGGAAGGACATAACTCAATGAGACATTGTAGGAGAGTCTGTAGATGGCCAATTCTGGTATTTAGCTACTGAGAAACCATCTCCCCTGCCATGTCTACCAGCTGCCTTTGTGTGATAAAGTATTTAACCACATTGCTCCTGTCATTGGAAGGAACATAGGTTCATAGGTTCATAGGTTCATACTAGGCTATCTGTCCTGGGGCATTTATAAGCCTAGCCTGATTGTGTTTGGCTTACGCCATCCCTTGATTTGAGTATACTGTGCCCTTTTTAAAGTTTAGTTTACTGTGCCTCTGTCTAATAGTGAACAGCAGCCCACACCTCTAGTGCAAGACTGGATGACCTGTTTTTTGGTGCTGATATCTGAGCTAAGGAGGTGACCCTGGCAGGCTGATCTGCTGATGGGGCAAATATGTTGCCACACAGAAGTGTTTTGGCAGTCGAGATGAAGTAATGGCCACAAGTCTAGATGCTGCCACATGAAATTGTGAAATAAATGGAGAAAAAAAAAAAGAAAAAAATTATGCAGCTCATTCTTAGTAGCTCAATAGGCAGCACACTCATCTTTGGTGCAGAAAGCTGTGGGTTCTATTCCCAGACCAGCTAGTTGGATTAGTTTTCCAATACTGGCACTTTAATGCAGCATAAAGGGGAGTGCAGAACTCCCGAGTGTAACGTCCTTCAGATGAGAAGTTAAAGCAAGGCCACATCTGCATGGAATGTTGCAAGCTCAAGTGGATGTAAAAGATCCCATGGCACTTATTGAAAAGAGTAGGGGTGCTTTATTAACAATTACATTAATTTTATATCATATAAAAAAGCTTTAAATCAATTATTTACTCAACCTATTTTTTTAACATTCATGCATAAAATTATTTACAAGTTATTAATACAAAAGACAGTTCTATATCTTCCATTCTTTTTATTTCATATTTACTCTCCATGACCCACTCTACTTCCACCTTCTTATTTCAACAAATACATTATCATATTTCATTTTCTTGCTGTATAACAAATTCTCACATCTTTTTTCTGCAGCATCCATATTGTCAAAAACAGTACTTTATCCATTTATCAATATATTTCTTTACTTTATTATATTTCATTATAATATCACATTCATATTTATGCATTTAAATCCTTCCTATCTATATTCATGTTTAAACTTTTCCTAAAATTCTTTATTCTTTTTTAAATTCAAAAACAATATAATGTTTTGTTGTTTCTTCTTCAGTAAGGTCAATACATTTCTTTTCCTCCATCCTCGTATATTTCATATTCCCTTTCACCAGAAACTTATCAAATAAAATTCTCCACAAAAAATTCTGTGCTTCTTAAACAATTTCAAACCACTTTCTTCTTGTATTGCCTTTTTTCATCTTCTTTTAATTCCTTCCATGGGTACGCCATTTTTTCCCCTAAAATCATATTATGCCATTCTTTTTTCCTTATCAACCTCAGTTACTTTATCTTCCATAATTTATCCTGCAACATTTTTCTTTTCTTTTCTTTTCCCTCTTTTTATTTCCCATAAAAGTTTGTATTTTTGTACAGTATTTTACTTATAATTTATTTTTGTCTTTTTTATCTTTCTCTTTGCCCAAAATAAATACATACATTCTAAATGCACCATTGGAATTTTTTTACTACAAATCACCTTCCTTTTATATTATAAATAATCCCTCTTTTTACTGGAGCCTTGAGCTTCAAATAAAGCTAAACAAATCTGTAATAACTCTTTTTCCATTTGAGTTTGAACTATATAAGCACCCCTAAATATGCTATTTTCCTAATATATAAGTAAGTATGCAATATATATGCATTTTTCTGATATGATAAATAAAAGTTTTTCCATGAAGCTAACAATTATTTTAGTTGTTCCAGTATTTCTATCCATTGACATATTACACTTTTATACTCACCAAATGTCACTCCCAAAGTCTTTATTTCCTTCCATGTGAAATACATTCAATTTTTTATTTTTACCAAATCCATTACACTTCATTTTCTTTAAGTGCAGACCAGCTTTTTAACATTTTTAACATTTTTTGATCCTTATTACAATCTAATTTAGCCATCCTCTCAGTAATCAGGGAGCCTCAATCCTCACCACTGACACCAGTGGGGAGTATTCACTTAGAACAAAAATGGATACAAATAGTATTTTCAGATGCAGCTCTCTGTACCAAGCACAATTTCCCTTAAGAACATACAGGGAGCACACTCCAGATGTGGGGATAGACTTCCTCTCCAGGTCCCAAATAAGACTCTGATTTTCTCTTTGCAGAAACCAGAGCTGTGTGTCCTCGTTCCAAACTGTTCACACACACACTCTTTGAGATTTGATTTTCACACACACACACACACACACACACACACACACACACACACACACACACACACACACACACACACACACACACACACCTGGGATAAGCTGGCACAGATTTACCAGCTATACCACCTTTATCCGGACTATAAGATAGATTCACTCCCACCAGCCAGCTACTTTAAGGCTCTTACCAGGGTACCCAATTACTCTCAGTAAAATGAATACTTATACAAATGGTAGCGTTTGGCCAAATGACAAGACTTTCAGGAGCATGAAGCCTACAGCACCACAAACATAAATGCAATTTTCTCAAAGGTTAAACTATTTTCTAAAAGATCAGCCTCAATGAAAGGTATAGATATATTTAATAAATAATAAAATAGAAAACATAAAAATACTGAATATCTATTTACAATAAAAACCAGAGTTTCAATTCACAGGAAATATAAAAACAACCCAGATGGAAAGATTCAGATATATACAGAAAACCAATATTTAACTAGTCTCGGTATATTTTCCTAACTGACTGAAGAATTACTGTTCCCTAGTTACTTATTATATGATCCTTCCATAATATTTCTGTCTTATCATTTCTTCCTCTTTTTTAAATGATGCAGTTACTCTCTTTATGCCTTCTCCTCCTTTATTATTTCACTATTTCCCCCTCTTCTCACCATTAATGCTGCTTGATCTGAAAACCCTGACATCAGTACTTCCCCTATTTTTTCTTTCATGTCATTAGACTGCACTATATAATCAAGTTCAGTCTTAAAAATCCCTCATATGTCCATTCTCTTATTTTTTCCCTACTTTTAAAATCTCCTCATTTTATTAATTCATTTAAAATCTTAATATTGTGTTATTTTTCCCTTTTCTTTCTTCAAGTTACAGTTAAAAATGTCCTACCATCACTATTAACACAATTTTTTAAATTTCTTCAGACAACTATTTCCTCTCTGTCATATTGCTATATGTATACTCACTATTAACTTTATATATTTTTGTCTCATTCTCATATAACATATCACTAACCTTCCTGGCACTATTACTGGTACATCTTAAATTCTTATTTCTTCATTTTTATAAGAATTCCTCTTCTAGAATGTCTCATTTTTCTACCAAACAAACAGTTTAAAATCTTGAAATAAAAACTTTTTCCATAGTGCTACCGCATTATTTTGTTCTCAGTCATAATTTTTTCCAGCAAGTTAAAGCTTTCAAATGTCACTTCACAAAAATTTTCAGCTCCAAAGTGAACTAATGCTCTTATTTCTTTAATGTCAAACCTAGGTCGAAACAATGCTATCCATAATGTCATACCCATTCATATTGTCTTCATTTACTTTTTTATTCTACCACTGGTTATCTTTTTTGTAGTGTTGAGAAACTGCCTTTTTTGTTTACTCCCTCTCAAGTCCTTTTCCATTCTTCTTTCTACCCTTTCTGCATCTGCATAACATCTTTTTTGTAACAAAAAAAAAAACTATTGCATAGGTAAACCCTTAAAACTGGTTACTCCACCAGCCAAGAGTACACCACAGTGTTTCCCCTTCACCAGCTGTTACATCTGTTTCCAACATCACAGTTTCTTCCTCCTGTAAAACTCTCTCCACCATGTCACTTCATCTCACTTCTTCTCCTTCTTTGTCTCTGCCTGGTTCATCAAATCTACCAGCACTTGTGTCTCATGTTCTCCAGTTTCCAACTCTATAACATTTATTTAATCTCTTTCTCCTTCCTTCAGTAAGTTTACTCCTACTCTTGTCTTTAGCTCTGCTGCACTCTCCTCCATCTTGGAATTCCTAGAACTGTAGTAGCAGCCCTCCAGTGCCCCCTATCAGCTCCATTGTGCTTCATTTTCACACCTCCAAAGAGTAGGGGAAGTTCCCCAGTGCACTGGCCAAATTTACCCTAATCAGTATGAATACCACCTAAGGTCTCTCTTGAAAAGAAACCATTGGCCTAGTGGGACTTACCCCATCAACAAAGTATAAATAACAAGTAAGGGAATGTTACAGAAAGTATAGCAACAAAGCAGGTGAGAAATAGAAAAGTACACCTACAATAAAAAAATGCAGCATATATTTACTATTGTGTTATATCCTGATAGTTACGCAAAACTACCACAGACATCCTCACCTCATTAATAATTATGGCCCAATAAACATTCTAGGGTGGGAACCGAACCTACACAAATCAACAAATGCAATCTAAATGGCACTGCCTTAACTTGTTGAGCTGCTTTGACATTACCACTGCACCCTACACTCATACACCCACACAGTATCACCTAATACCCACATGCATTCATCTTACACCCACATGCCATCATCTAACAACTACATAACATCACTTTTGGACTATGATACTTGTAGCAGAATTGGCAGCACAGTACAAAAGTTATAACTGCAGACTACAGCTATAACCATAATACTTACACCATCTTTGGCATGGATAACTGTGAAGAGGTCTGAAAATACTCACACCTGTACTGCAACAAGCAGGAGTATTCATCTCAGCACCTGACAAGGTGCTCAGTAATCCTCCTGTGCAGCTGCACATTCTCTGCTGTAATTTCAGGGGTTGTGGGAGAGGAACAGGAAGATGTAAGATTTGTTTACTACTCACTGACAATATGCATGTGTAATTTAGAACAACGTACAGTAAACTTCTAGTGGTCTGGCTGTAACCTAATCATGGTTACATTGCTTATCCATGCACAGGATTTCAGTAGGAGTAGTAACTGCCTTGGCCAGAGAATTTATTTATTTTATTTTATTTATTTTACATTTGTTAACCGGGATAGTCCGACTGGATATATGTCCATTTTCAGCGGAGGCCCGGGGAGAAAAGCTCCATGAGTAGTAAATACAAAACATAAACATAAAGAAAGGCAAAAAAAATGTACAAAAGTTTGGGTTGCCTGAAAAAGTAAGAAATACATTTTACAACAATATGTCATTTACAACAAGAAGTCAGCAGAAGACACTAATTATATAGTTATAGGAACTATATGTTACTATCCTAAGAGATTAATAGTTAGAGGGAGGACATTAATAACTAATTTATAGAGTAGTGTGAGGATTAGCCAGGCTTGGTACAGTAGCAAGACCATTTAGAGCCCAGGTATAGTTTGAGCTTGGTTTTGAAGTGATACAGGGAAGAAATTGAGGTTATCTCAGGGGGTAATAGGTTCCAGGTTTTACCTAGGGAGTTGGACAGGAGAGAGTCTCCGGCTTGGTTGTTGGTTTTGTAAGTTTGGATGGGCACCTTGTTGGAAGAACGAAGTGGTCGTGGATTGTTATACAGGGTAACTAGGTGTTTGAGTGAAGGAGTGTTATCAGGGGTGTAAATGATTTTGTGGGCTATGATCAGTTGGTTATATAGCACGAGACTAGGAAGTTCGAGCCATCCAAGCTGAGTTAGGTTAATGCAGTGATGTGTCCTAAAAGGGAGGCCAGTGGCAAATCTGGCAATGTGATTATAACAGGTGGTAAGTTTATTTAGATTGGACTTGTTGTTATTTAGAAGGAGAGGTGAGGCATACAGAAGAGAAGAGAGAAGATGGGAACGGGCAATGGCTACCTTGGCTAGGGGAGTTAGAAAGTTCTTTAATCTATACAGTGGACCTAGTTTTTTATTAATGGTTTTGATTAGGTGGTTGACGTGTAGGTCATATTTTAAGTGGGTGTCAATGGTGACACCTAGAAGTTTAGTAGAAGGGTCAGGAGAGATAATTGTGCCATCTTTGGATTTAATTATGAAGTTTATGGGGGGGGACTTTTGTGTAGGTAAGAATATAAGCATTTTGGTCTTTTTGGGGTTTAGTAGTAGGCGGTGGTTGGATAGCCAGTTTTCTATCGTGTTAAAGGTAGTTTGGGTCCTTAGCTGTAACTCTGCAGGGGATGTGGCTGAACATATCAAAGTTGAGTCATCTGCATATTGAATGCAGTTGACTTTAGGAATGGCAGTGTGAAGATCATTTATGAATATGGAGAATAACAGAGGGCCTAGTATATACCCTTGTGGAACACCCAGGTTAGTTGGTAATAAGGTGGACAGTTTTGAGTGCCAGAGTACAGCTTGTTGTCTACCACTTAGGTAGGACTCAAACCATTGAAGAGATTTAGGTTCTGGACAGAGTGGTCTTAGGGAGTCTGAACAACACCACTGTGCTCTGCAAGGTGCAGCACCTTCACCAGACATACCTGATGGCTATTTAACAGCAGAGCAGAGGAATATGGCTGGCATCTCATTGACCACAACAATGTTCCAGATCATGCTCTGTCACACAGTGTGGGTAACTTAGTTGATCTGTCTGGGACAGGTATATCATACATGGCACAAGAGTGATATATTGGTACAGTGGATTGCGAGATGTGAAAAATGGCAGCAGTATCTGTACAGTGCAGGATGGCTTATGGGACATTAGCACTGCATGCACTATAATGAATACATTTCATTTAGCTAAAGAATGGAATTACACGTATGTTCTTTGTGCCATATTGTTGACAATGCATGCACGATACTGTCTACAGGTCCTTAGATGTGAGCACACTACCACATAGAATTGGATGCAATGTTATCCAAGTTGTCTCAATGTGCAGATTGAGTGATTCAGAGATATTAAGAGACTGAACCCTCATTTTGATAATCACTATGTTTTGAGGACAGAATAAACCCAGATCAATATGATTAAGAGGAGATGTAATAAGAGCCTCTTTATACTAAGGAAGGTCACAGAGCTTCAGTTATTAAAGGGGTTACAAGAGCTGTCAATAAAGACTTGGTAGAGGCACTGGAGTACAACTTGCTTAAGGTAAGAGCATTTCTTTCCACAAAACTATTTGTAGATGTTTAGACCAACTCGTTCATGTTGTGAAGTACACACTTCATTATTTTTTGCAGGATCTGTGAGATCTTGCACAGGTGGAAAGAAAGTAGTAGCTGAAGCTTATGAGACTTTTGTGCAGTAGGGATATTGGAATTAATGGGAGACACACACACACAGTGTAATTATGTAGTACAGATCTTAAAGACAGCAGGCCAACCTTGAGATAGGACATGGTGGCACATATTTACACATATATAGAAGGTATGTGCATACAAATATACAGGGGATTTAACCATGAGAGGGAATCACTGTTGTTATTATGTTCATCTGACAGTTGTAATTTATTTGGGTGGGGGTTAAATGTTGTCTACGGTGCTTGCATTGATGACTGTGGGAAGTGTATGTGTGGTCCATAATATGTAGGAGATATATCATCAGCTAGATTTACAGAGAAGGAGGGATACAGTGAAGCAATGAGTGGCCAAGGGCAGTCATTTCCACATGCTGGCAAAAGTGTTTTCTATATCCACAGCAATATGCCTGGCAAGGATCAGCAAGGGAAAAGCTTTGTCACCAATGAGGGAAAAAAAGCAAGTTCTCAGATGCCAAGAATGAGGTCTTATTGCAGGGTCACTATCTCCATGGCCGAAGGCTCTTCAGGCAGATTGCTGCTGACTGGGCCTACCACAACTATGCATGTGAAGATCTTGTGGTGGACGTCAATGCTGTCAGTAAGCCAGAACCACACAAGTCTGCAGGCCTGCCATAGAACCACAGACATTACCTGTGTTGCTTAGAAAACAGTTGTGTGCCTTACAGGGGAAGGTAGGTAAATGGGAGATGGGCCACTGGTTGAGCAATCTCTGATGGAGACAGAGGAATTTCTGACCTCTGTCCGAGGCAGTGCAACATCTGCATGGTCCCACAGTGTAGTGTTAGACATCACAGCAGAGCTGCAATGTGCCCCTAGAATAACTATTTGTTTATTTTATTTTGTTTACTGGGAGAGTTCAACTAGGTAGTATAGAAAACCTCATTTCAGCAAAGACCCAGGGAGAAAAGCACCACAACCTTACATACAATATCTAGAAATTAACATGAAGAATTATACAAAGAATTATGTATGTATATACAATATTTGGTGGTTCCTACTATGTTACATAGAATGAGATGAAATTAAAATCAAAAGATAATAGTATGTAAATACAATAATAAAATTATACAATAAGAAAGAGATTTCCCAGATGGGGTAATTTCATAACAAGCAAATGTTATGAGGGTGCCTTAAATACAGGTGAAACAGAGATTATTATTATACAGTGTAGAACAGAGACTGTCATGATACAATGACAAGAAAGTAGCAATTTGACTATAATAGTGTAGTTTGATTGTATGAGATGAGATTCAGATTCAAGAAGAATAGAAAGTATTAGTGTAGGAGGGCATATAACATTTTAAAGATATGTGATCTTGAAAGAGTAGTGGAGAATAAAAAGAGGTTAACTGATAAAGAAAATATAGTTTATTGTTGTGGGATTGGGGATGCTATAGTATGTGTTTAAAGCAGTGCAGGCTGGGTGTAGGTGGGAGAAAGGTTACAGATGTAGTGTGGTAAGTTGAGTAGGTGTGTTTTTGGAATATTTATGAAGGTGTGGTGGGCGTCTGTTCTTCAAATGGTTATGGGAAGGTTATTCCCTAGTTTGGCTACACGATTGGTGGACATGGCTTTGCAATGGGAGTTATTGCATTTGGAGACTAACACCATCTAAGAAGCTTCTGATCTTGAGGGTTGGGGTGGTATGCACCACTGAATTAGAGATTGTGTGGCTGGACATATTTGAGGTTGCTAGGGTATATTGTGGGCAGAGTTTAGCTGGACAAAGTGTAGTTGGTTGGAGAAATCTTGCCAAGAGAGCTTCTGGAGAGTGACACAGCGGTGGATTTGATTGGACAGAAGGGCTGCAAATTTAGCAGTTCTGTTGTAGCATTGCTCTAATTTGTGTAGTTGTGTAGCGTGAAGGTGGGTGAGAGTGAGAAGTACATAGAATAGATGTGGTAACAGGTATGTGGTAGAGGTAGATTTGTGGACTTTGTTAGAGAGATAGCAATCGGCCTTTTATAGGGTCCCTAGTTTTTGGCAAATTTTCTTGATGGTTTGTTGGATGTGGGTATCAAACTTTAGATTTTCATCCATCATGACATGCAGGAGTCTAGTTGTGGGGACAATGTCAATGTGGATGTTTTGGAAGGATCTATATCACATCAGTGAATGCTGATATATCAAACTTCAAAGTCTGAAAGCTGAAAACAGCGAAGGAACGGATCAGCTAGGCCATTCTCCAGGCTTTGCTATCTTCTCCACTGTGGTGTGATCTCGGAGTTGGCATATTTAAGTTGGGGGGGGGGCACTTAATTTTGACTGTATACTCTTTTTTTTTTTTTTTTTGGATCAGCAAATTTGTTCACTGAGAAAAAATTTGCTGATTCGTTCCTTCGCTGTTTTCAGCTTTCGGACTTTGAAGTTCAATATATCAGTGCTTGTTATTTTTAGCATTCACTGATGTGATATAAACCCATTTTGGAAGGAGGTGACTGTGATGATTGCCTGTTGTGGTTGCTTGTAGGTTTTAGGAATGAAAAGCATTAGCATAATTTTCTTAGGATTTAGGTGGAGGTGTGCCCTGGTCAAACCATTGCTCTACATTTGTGAAAGATTGCTGTGTTAGGGTTTGGAGTTCAGCTATCTTTGTGGCTGAGCAGATAAAAGTGGAGTCATCCATGTATTGCATGAGTGTGGTAGGATGAGAGGCTGAGTGGAGTTTTTAATAAATTGAATAGCCTAGGGCTAAGGAGCCCTCTGGGACTTTGATTTTGACTGGTAGGTAGGTAAGATAAGCAGACAACTTTCCATTTTACACATTTGATACCATCAGTTAGGTAACTGATGAACCAGTTTAAGGTTGAGATGGATAGGCCTAGTGCTACTAGAGTGTGGAGTAGTTTGTGATGTATAACTGTCAAAACCTTTTGATAGGTATAAGAATAAAGAAGAGAAGAGTTTGTTTTTATTCCTGAGACTGTAGATGTGGTTTAGGAAGGTTAAGAGGGCTGGGCTGGTGCTATGATGAGGGTGAAAGCCATGTTTTGTGTGGGAGAGTGAGTTGTTTTGTAGAAGAAAAATGAGGAGCTGGGAATGAACGCAGCACTCAAGGATCTTAGAAGGGGGAGTGTGATTATTTGCCTGTAGTTGGGTAACTCATAGGGGCAATTACACTTGTGGAGGGAGAGCATGAAGGATTGTTTCCAAGCAGCTGGAATATGAGCTTCTGAAATAGATTTGTTGATAAGGATAGAGCCTGGGTAGGCTATGGCTTCTTCGACTAGTGCCCAGTGGTGGGTGGGAAGCTTGACAGTAGCTAGAGTGGTTGGTTTACGTTTAGACTATGATTTTTTTATTGCATTGGTGGTAACTGGTTGTAGAGAGAAGGAGAGACAGATGAGGGGTGAGGGAAGTGAAGGAAAGATACAGGTGGTATTGTTGTTTGTTAGGGTTTGAGCTATGTTTATGAAATAAGAGTTAATTTTGTTGGCAATAGAGTTGTCTGACTCATTTGGAATGGAAATGGCATTTGTTGGGAGGGTTTGCCTGACTTGAGGAGACTATTGATGGTGGACCAGAAACTGGTCCAGGACCAGGGTGATTACACTGGGTGTCTTGCAGATTGAGATAATATATTTTTTATCTGAAGTTATCTGCTTTTTGGCTCAGTTAATCAACTGCCCAAAGGTTATAAGGTCAATTATGGAGAGGTTGGTTTACCAGTTTTTCCAGACTCTATCCTGCTCATTCAATAATTGATTGGGCAGGATTACGTTTGGATTGTTTCCTTCTAGGTGGAGCTTGGTTATCTAGGATAATAAGAAATGTGGTATTAAAGTAATATATGGCTTCGTTGAGAAGTGGTGTTTTCAGTTTTGACCAAGGCCATTGCTTGAGTGTATTAATGAAGGTTACAGTAAAGTTTTTTTTAGAATTCTGATGGAGTTATACTGAATTTTTTTTTTTTGGGGGGGGGTTGTATCTTGATGGATGGCAAAGGTGGGATGATGGTCACTTAGTACAACAGGTAATACACCTGACAAGGAGATGCTAGTAGGGTATTGAGCTTGGTGGTCAGAATCCTGTCAGTGACTGAGCTTCTGTTTGTTTTTCTGTTCTAGTCTTGCTGGGGAAGTTATTAGTTGGTGAACTTAAATTGGTTTATGGTCTATCAGCCAGAGAAAGGACTGGAATCAATCTAGTTGGCATTTACATCTCCAAGTGGAAGCCCAGGAAAACAAGGGTTCAAGTACTAATTGATTGCTTTTAGGGGACATACACATGGCTATGATACATATAGTTTTGCTTTGGTTTACTTTTAGGAGGAAAGGTAGTATATCTATTTTTACTGAAGCAGGGGAGTTAAATGGTGAAATGAGTAATTTTGGTTTACTTTTAGGAGGAGAGGTACTATCTCTGTGTTACTGAAGGAGTGGAGTTAAATGGTGAAATGAGTAATTATAAGGTTATTAGAGTAGACTATAGCTGCTCCTCCTCCTTTTTTGGTTTTCCTGACATTTGTATAAATACTATATCCCTGGGGAGTGATAATATTATCTGGGATGTTATGTTTCAGCTATGTTTCAGTCATAGCAAATATATAAGGGGTGTGATGAGCTACCCATGTGTGAAAGTCAATTACTTTGTTGGTGATGCTTTGGGTGTTAATATTAACTAGTTTTAGTGCAAAGCTGGCCTTGTGTTTGGTTGGTGGTGAAGAGAGGGATTTTGTTTTACAATATTAGGTTTGGAGTGAAAGGTGGGACTGGGGTGGATGTCCATGCAGGGTATGAGAGGTTTTGAGTGTAGAAGACAGATAACTGTTTGTTATTGAGATGCAGTTTGAATTGGTTGGAGTGTATCTTATGAGATGGTGGGGAAAGTTTGATGGGTCTGAGGTAGAGGAAATGCGAGTGATTAAGCTGGATGATAATTGGAATAGTGAGAGAGAGAGGGTCTGATGATAGGTGAGTTAGAGAAGGCATGACAGATAATGGATAGTGGTCGGAGATAAGCAGAGAGAAGGTCAGCATGAGGGTAGATTGAAGGAGGAGTAGTAGCATGCTGAAATGCCTAAGCTGATTAGCTATACTGGAGGGTTGTAGAGGAGATGTGGTGGGTTAGGAGGAGGAGGAGTATGTGATGAGAGAAGTAATTTTAAGTATATTGCTTGAGATGGGGTATTATATGATAGTGGTAGGAGGAGGAAGAGGTTGGGAGAGTTTGCAGTTGAAGAGGTTGAGCTGAGATTGGGTAGAGGGGGTTGTGATAGAATTTGATCTCTGATGGGAGGAGTGTTGATTGGGTGGGGTTGAAATGGAGGTTTTGCATTGGTCAGAGTGACAGACTGAAGCTAGTATAGCTGGTTGTTGGAGGTAAGGTGGTGGTTGGGGAATATGGCTATATTTAAGTAGTTGTAGTGGGGGTGGGTGAGAATGGGAGTAGGGCCGGAGAGCAGAGTAAGCCCGAGTGTAGTGATGGACTGGGGAGACAAATGTCTGATCAGGTCATTGATGAGATTGCAGTAGAAACCATCTGTGTAGTGTACACCACAGAGGAGAAGTCTAAGAATCTGGCTTTGTTATACTATTACTTATAGGGGTGCAAAACAATTTCTAATTTGGTTGTCAGAATTAGGTAAGGGGTAGAAAAAGTCAGAACAGGATAAGAATGAGTCCCCACTGTTGTTATTGTTAGTCTGTATAGCTGATTGAATTATACTTTTGATAACAATGATAGGATATTTGGGATAAGAGGTATTACTCCCCTGCTATCTGTGATAGTGTACATAAATAAAACTTGGGATCTTATCAGATGGAATAGACAAGACAGGAGTGGAGATGCCCCAGGCAGGTTTGTGATATCTGTATTTACCCAGAAAATATTTCCATTGGCCAAGCACTCAATGCTCATACTACTAAATATATGTATGCTTTTAGTAGCACAGGTACATCAGGGATACAGCTTGCACAGCTATCTGATGAGGTAAGATAGTTACCAGCACTGATGGAAAACACTGTAGCATCACATCTGCACTGGGGGTATGTTTAAGCTAAATATACACTATCATTTGTGATTTGTTGTGTTCACAGGTTTAGATTCATAGATTCATAGATTGCTACTAGGCTATCATATTGTGGGTGCCTTTCTAAGCCTCACCAAGTTTTCCTGAAAGAATAATGACATCCTGTATCCAAACAAGACACTGAGGGCTAGGCATTTATAAGCTACCTTTGTCTATAAAGGACCTGGGTGATAGGCCAGTGTAAATTTCCTATTCCACATCCACTTGTCTAGATTGTGCTTTAATTGGATAATAGACGAACTCAGCTTCACATGTCTAGGAAGCCTGATCCTTAAGAGGGGCAGTCTCTGAGACACATATCTGTCTCTTCAACATGTTCTGTTTAAGTCACAGGCAGAGTTCTGGTCCTTAGACCTTGTATTTCTGGTACTGTTTGACTTACAAATATGCAGGAGACTCATAAGTGTGGGGTTTGTGGATGCCTTGTAAATCAGACATAGATCACCCCTCAGCAATCTATAGGAGACTGAGTAGAGGGAAAAGGATTTAAGGCATCTGCGTATGGCAGGTTTTTATACCTTGTATTCTATTTGTATGGAGTCTCTCAGATTGCTCTAGTTGCTGCATATGCCTTGTCAGGTGCATACTAAAGGAGCATTGTACACTATGATTGGTCTGATAAGGGCAGAGTACAGTGGGATAATGTCCTTTTTGGACATAAATGCCATGCCCGTACTTATAAGTTGTGCAACATAAAAGGATTTCCTCACCACTGTGGCCATGTGGTGGCCGAAGGTAAGGCTACTGTCTACCTGTATCCCCAGGTCCTTGACCACTAGGTCCAACCTTAGGGGCACATTCTCAACATGGTAATTAGCTGGGATAGTTGTCTTCCCAAAGGGTACAATTTCTTAATACCAAGTTTAAGATCATGGCTTTGGCATCACTTGTTAGTCATAGACAGGCCTTCTTAAAGAATGCTAGTGTCTGAAGAGAAGTCAGTAATAATCCCCAGCTTGCAATCATCTGCAAACTTAGCCATAAACCTTCAGTGTTTTCTTCCACTTCAAAGAAGGAGATGCCAAAAAGGAGTGGGCCCAGTACAAAGCCCTGGGGGACTCTACTAGTGATTGGCCTCTTGGTGGAGGTGGCCTTACTTATTTTGACTTCCTGGGTCCTATTACTGAGCCAGTTGGCTATCCAGTGGGTGATAAAAGGATTTATACTTAATTTAGTGAGCTCATCTGTAATGTCTGACTGGGGTATTGTATCAAAAGCCTTGGCCAGGCCGAGGTAAGCTGTGTGCACAGTCTTGCCCTCATTCACTGCTTTGGTGACCCTCTCAAAGAAGTCCACCAGATTTAATAGACATGTCATTCTTTTAACAAAGCTGAACTGTGATGGGTCCAATGTTTGCAAGTTACCTATTTCCTCATTTATCATGGACATGATGATTCTTTCCATGGTCTTAAATATGAGGCTGGTCAGACTTATGGGCCTGTAGTTGGACCTCCTTTGTGCAGGGGAATGACTGTAGCCATCTTCCATTCCTTAGGCGTGAAACCTGACTCCAGTTGAAAATTGATTCTAGTGGATTAGACAGGTATTTCGTGTTATTTAGTAAGGATCCTGGGATGTTAACGGGGCCTATCGATGTAGTGTTTTTGGCCTTGAAAAATGCATTGAAGACCTGTTCCCTAGTAATCGTTGGTAAGATTGTTGTATGCAGTATTTCCCTTGGAATATTAGGGGGAGGGAGAAATTTGAGAGAACCTGTCAGCCAAAAGGCTGGCAATGGCCTCCGGTTCAATGCAGGTGATGCTATTTACAATGAGTTCTGCACATTTTTGTTTATTTCCATTGAGGTTATGGACTTACCTGTAGAAAGCTTTGAAGTTGTCCTTTGCTTGACAAGCTATTTTTTCCCTCACATGTAGCCTTTGAAGTATTAATTAACCCTCCTAGCTGCCTGTTTAGGTTGGTCCAGAGTTTTTAGTATGTTATGCTTTGTACCTCCTTGGCCAAGATTTTTTTCTTTTATTGTATAACCAAATGATATTGTGATTCCACCAGGTTGGTTTTTGTTTTGAGTTTGACTTATTCTTAATATATGTGGGCACAGTTCCCTCTATACAGCTATAAATACTGCTGTACAGGGATTTTGTAAATAGCTCAGCATGGGCTATAGTGTTTAATGAGTTTGGGGGTGTTTTGAATTTAGCCAAGGTGTCTCTCTGTAGAGAGAGGTTAGGTTTAGAATAGTTCTAAAAGGTTTTTCGTTTTGATAGGTTCCCAGATTTAATACGTATTTCAAGCAATACTGCCGTATAATCAGATCTGTCAAGCAAGGGCATTACATTGGGTGAGGAACATCACTCCCCTGTGTTTGTGAGTACAGGGTCAAGAATGCTTGTACTCCTGGTAGGAGAATGGACCAGCTGTTCTAAGATGTTGACATTAACGAAGTTTAGGAATCTCTGGGCTTGTGCAATAGAAGTGGTGTAGGATTCCCAATCTATACAGGGGTAGTTGAGATCTCACGTGAAGACCTGTATTGGGTTGAATGGTGTGGGACTGTATTACACTGAGATAGGTAGTATGGGCTTCTTGGGACATGAAGGGGGACCTATAGGTTGCAAGGTTATGATACGAGACCCTGCTTATAGTGAATTGCACATGTATGAGTTCCAGTGGGTCACACACTTTAACTAGTCTAGATGTTTGTTTTTAATATGGACTGAGACCCCTCCACCATTTACTCCTTCCTGTGCAGTAGCAAGTCTAAAGGTGTGAAAGGCATTATAACCTTGTACTGTCGGTGTACTCTCCATGACTTTAAATCATGTCTCCATTACCACACAGATGTCTACACTCTCCAGAGAGAGGAAGACTTGCAGGGAGTGGAGTTTATTGTTAAAACTTATAGCAAAGAGCAGTACCACCTTCGGATATTCATTCATTGGCTCAGTTAAGTCAGGAGGTTTATCAGTTTGACATTGCCTAAAAAAGGCACTATGGGGTGGAAAAGGTCTTTGGCAATATCCAAAAGCCTAGAGGGGAGAACTGCACACCACCACTGCAAAGCAGTATGGTCTGTCAACTATGTTCTTCTAGGCTATCAAATATTGTACCCCCTTGGACTGACACCACAAGCTAGAGAAATTGTTAAAATCAAGCATTTTCTGTTGGTAACATGGTATCATCCTTGGAGAAGGTAGTATGCTGCTTAGTGCAAGGGTCATACCTGCCTGAGACACAAAATCAGCAAGCTCAATCATGTCTCGCTTCCTACAATCAAGGGAGGTATGTCATTAACATGCACATGGACTACGACAGTCATACTGGTATCTGTGGCTCAATGACATGAGTGCCTGTCAGATCTTAGCCCCAGAAAGGCAGCTAACCGTGACTTTCTCCTTACTCAGTCTGATGAGGGAAATAGTGGTGTGCTTCACTATAGAATAGAATCAGCAATGACCAGGAAATTTGGTTGTGCACTGGTTTGCCTTAAGGGCTTAGCAGTAGAGGCAGTTGATACAGTTTTACTATTTGCAGCTGTGGGTGGTATTTTAACAGGGTATGTATCTGATGGCTGAGGACCCTTTCTTTGACTGTACTGTGCAGGAGGTCTTAGTGTTTTAGGAAGTTTACCTGTAAGTGCCTCAGCATAAGTAGTTTTATGTATAGGGTCTTTATGCTGTGCAGTAGGTATGGTGCAAGTGTCACTGACAACCTCTATAACATTAGTTTTGGTTGTTTAAGAGAGTTTTGCCTCAGCATTAAAGTGTATTTACAGCTCTCACATACTTTATCTGTATGGGGGCATTGCATTGCAAAATATTGGAGTCTATACAGATCACTGCTACGCGCTGCTGTGCAGAAAATAGCAGTTCTAACTAAAGACTGTAAAAAAGTAAAAAAAAATGCAGATATTCAGAGCAGAAACAATCACTGCACCTGTGACAAAAACAATGTGAAAAACAAGTGCCAGAACAGTGGATATGGTAATGTAAGTCTTAGCTTGCTGCTCGTAGGTTAGGAGCCAATCATTGTGCCACTGTGACACTTAAATAGTAGTGGAGATTAAATAAACATACACACACACACACGCACACAGACACACACACACACACACACACACACACACACACACACACACACACACACACATACACAGAGCAACCTGTGGCAAAACAAATATAGTACTCTCCTCTTTCCTTTACACAATCCCAGGCTGGAAAATGACTCAGGTCCTACTACTTTCACTAAAGTGGAACCAAATCAGTTCTTACTAAAGACTGTAATGAAGATCAAAGAGTGGAGATATTCAACACAGAAACATTTCATTGTGACTGTTATTCTACACTCAAACACTTAATTAATGCTGTGAAAAACAAGTGCTGAAACAGTGGATATGGTAATGTAAGTCTTAGCTTTGATAGAGTTTAGGAAACCAGCAACAGTCTTCTCCTCAAGTAGCATGGACACCAAACATCACTAAATTCCTCAAGCAGAGATATTCAAATTTTAAACAAGCTAGCCCTCTAGGCAATCAAATAAAAACAGAATAAGACTTACACAAGCAATCCTCAGCTCAGAGGGGTGTAGACTATCCTCTCCTGCCGCAACAGTGTACCCACAAACCTTAATAATGTAAGAAAACTAGTATGGAGTCCAAGTGCTTAAATCAAAACTAAGAGGCTTAGAATAACAGTTACAATGTAATCAGGCCACTAATGAGCAGATGAATCATCATCTAGCTGCACCACTAGTGTACTTCCCCCACCTGATGTTGGAGGATCATCTACCTCTAATGATGATGGTGTTGATGAACTGGCATGGTCAGGAAACACAGTGTGAGAGTCAGATATATGGAATGAGACCACTGGGTACCCTATACAGACCACGGACACAGCCTCTGAGCCAGCAGCAACCCAAGACACATGTCACACAAGGGGGACAGGTTACATGGGGCACTCAAAGACATTATAGTGTGATATCCCTACAGAGTAGTCATCTGAATCTACCACAAGCTACATAAAGTGAGGCAGTGCACATACGAGGTGGATGCTGGTGGTCATTAGAGCACCAGTACTCTCCCTGCCTGGTGCTCATTGGAGGCAATGATATCTACCTCCCCCTGAAGTAGCTGTGTTAATGTTTGCAACCTAACATTTATGCAGGGTCATCATGGAGCCACAGGCTAGTACCAGCACAGCCTTTTCTGAGTTAGTACAGCTAATGCAGGATGTAAAAGATGACCACCAGAGGTGCTTGTCCCATATGTGTGACAGTTTTTATAGACATGCTCATGCCATTTGTCAGGCACCATCCACAAAGCTTTTCTATTGCTACCTACATGAATGATGATCACTAAGTCCATGGACTGCCTAGATCATCATCAAGCAGTGTCAGCACTTCCACAGCTACATCTGTTCTGAAGGTGACAATGACCAGAAGAGGCTGTCCTCAGCAATGTGCCTCTCACAGGCAGCTGGTAAAGAACATCATTCATGGTCATGCAGCATGTCAATAACTAGCCAGGGCCACAGTACAACCACGGCAACTCATAGTAGAGGTGGCTTTCATGGGCTGGTTTGCACATGGGAAGCTCTACCATGCATCCTCTAGATCAAGCAACAGTGCTGCAGCTATTGCTGAGGCTGTATCTCAGCATGCACACATACATGTGCACACATGCACGTGTATACACAAACACACACACACACACACACACACACACACACACACACACACACACACACATACATGCACGCATATGAACGCACATGCACATGAACGCACACTCACACAGAAACATAATATCAGAAAACAATAGAAATTAAATCCCAAACAGTTCGGACCACAGCAAAACGAAGCCAAAGAAAGCCGATGCGTTGTTTCCAAAAACTTTAATCAAGACTTAGCGCTTTCACCAACTGTGGCATCCTCAGAGTCAATAACTACAATACAAAGACACCAAGTTTAAATAGTGTAATACTTAAATCAATAAAACAATTACACACTTAATCAATCAAGCACAACCACCATCCAATCAGTCCTTAAAACCATAAAATTGTAGGTTTCTAACCATAAAGAAATGTTTAAAAATGTATACATATACATTATAATGCATAAAACATTTGTATATTAATGAATATGATAAAATACAAATACAATAAATTGAATATTAAATTGCATATGATTTTTGCCTCAATATTGGTTTTAAGTTGGTTTTAAGGATGTTGGTTTTATTGGTTTTAAGGATATACAATCATTTAAACCAGGTTGCTTCATTGCGTTGAGCCTAGAATAAACAATAGAAATTAGTTGTTTCTGTTAGACCAATAGAAACAAATATGATTTATTTATTTATTTATTTGCAGTTGGTTTACCAGGATAGTCCATTGGGCTTAAAAGAAACCATTTTCAATTGAGTCCTGGGGAGAAAAGCTCCAAAAACAAACAAACAGACTAGGTACATACAATATAAAAGCTCCAAAAACAAACAACAAACAGACTAGGTACATACAATAGATTACTAATGATAATTATACAAATGTAAAAAATAATATAAACATTGATTTCGAATTTGAGATACATTCAAACAATACAATCATGTGAAAAAAATGTGAGGTGTTTGGGCTTTGAAGAAGTAATATTGCCTTTTCATACAGAGTAGTTATTTTTTAGGGAGCATTTGCTATATTAGGTATAGTCAAATGACATTGAGAATGAATGGAAGATGAAGATTACCATATTTTTATGAGGGGTGGGAGCAAGAGCATTCCCATTGGGACTTTAGATGTATGTGAAGAGATTTTTTGAACATGTAATGATTGGAGATGGTGCGAATGGATGGTGAGAGTGAGTTCCAAAGACGAGCTAGGTTAAAGGATAGTAAGTTTTTGCCTGGGGGACGAGTTGGTTTATGTACTTCTAATAGGCTTTGATTGTTTGACCTTAAGACTCTATCAGGTAGGTGCATCTTAAAAGCAGAAGACAGGGAGGGACAAAGAGAGGGGTTGTTAATGAGCTTATGGGCTAGGGTTAGCTGAGTATAGTTGAGCTGATTTGGTAGTTCAAGCCAATTTAGTTTTTGGAGAGATGAACAGTGGTGGGTGGAAGACCTGTGGCTGTTAGCGAACTTGGCGATTTTGTTGTAGCAAGAGGAAAGTTGTTTCTTTAGAGAGGACTGAAGATTAGTTGGGAGAGGCGATCCATAGAGAAGGGAGGGAATAAGAAAGGAAGAAGAGAGAGTGATTTTAGAGGTCCTTGTGAGGTACTGATTTTGACGGTAGAGCATACCTAGTTTTTGATGTTTTTTTTTAATATTTAGTTATAGATGGGAGTTGAAATTAAGCTGGTTATCAATTTGGACACCAAGTAACTTGGTTTCAGACACCAGTTCTAGAAATGAGTTATTTTGACTAGTAATCAAGAATGTGTTTATATTGAAAGGAGTAGTTTTAGAGGGGTAAATACCATTAGTTTAGTTTTGGCATGCTATAGAGCAAAGGGTACAGAATGTTAGCAACATATATTTAATTTGGTGTTATTGTCCACTGATTTTCTAAGTGTGAAGTGTTTAAGGTAGTCTTGTCTGGTAGACAGTGGCGAGAATTATGGCTCTAAGCTTTTAATGAGCTGCTCCCTGTAGCCATGGGTATGGGATTGGATTCCTTCTACCCCTTTTTGCCTGCTGTTTGACTCTGAGCAAGTTACTTAATAATCTAGTGCTTCGGTGTTGCCTCTGAAAAGAGACTCATCTTTACAGCTGGCTTTGCTGGTTGACAGATAAAAATAAAGTAGCTGACCCCAAACTGTTTGATTTCTGTTCCCTGATCATTCACTCATCACATGCTGTACTTCACAGGAAATCACTGCCAGTGCAGCTTCTGTTTGATAGCAGAAGAGAAAAGAGTTTTGGTGAGACTGTGTGCATTTTTGCAGTGGGTCAATCAATCAATGGCTTTGAACCTAACAGGGTTTCTGGATGATTTTGTCTAATATGCTTAAAAGATGGTCGCTGTATGCATGTATGCATAAGATAAGTAAACCATATTACTGGGGGAGAATGTTATTCATTTATTTATTTATTTTTAACTTTAGTTTTTATTTTTTTTAATCTGCTCTTATCAGACATTGTGTGTGCTGTTTAAGAGAAGGAATGGTTGAGAGCATCTTAATAATCAGTGCCTGGTACTCAGAACCCTTAGCCATATTAAGACATTTTATGGGATGATCATTCGTGTACATGATGTTTGTGATTCAGAAACACATGTAGCATTAACTGTGGATGATACCTGTAGCAGATGTAGCTATGGTATATGACAAAGGCTATGACATCAGTTAGTGTTTATAGTCAAGAAGCTGTTATTGCCACTATGAGCCACAGTAGTGCACATTGCCACCCTCTGAGGTGCTGTGTCATCTGACCATGCTTAACATCTCATAGACTCCATGACACTGACATTGCTCACTGGTAGTGAGTGGCTAGGGACATCAGTTAGGATGTGATAGGGATATGTCATCTTCATCTGTAGTCCCATAGGATTCATGGATTACCTGTGACAGTGGACACCAAGGTATGTGTGGCATTACATATACTAGCTACAGGGACCTTCTAGCATATAACAAGGGACACAGTGGGGGTATCCCACTGTGTCCCTTGTTATATGCTAGAAGGTTCCTGTAGCATATAACAAGGGACACAGTGGGATACCCCTACTGTGTCCCTTGTTATACGCTAGAAGGTCCCTGTAGCATATAACAAAGGACACAGTGGGGGTATCTCAGGCATCTGCCTTGAGAATATTCTGTTTCTTGATGCCATGCTGCAGCAGGTGGGGGAACATATGTGGTTACGATGTACAACAGAGAAGAGCAAACACCATGTAAGACTTCTATGATCTAGCCTATTTCCCTTAGATGCTGGGGGTTATAGACTGTACCTACACAGTAATAAAGGCACCTCCTTATGACCTTAAAATAAGGTATGTTAACCATTAAAGGTATCACTCCACTAACTGCCAGGTTGTCTGTAATGTACAGAGTATCATCTACACTATTACTGCTCCAACATATGGCAAACAAGCGACCTTTACCATCATTTTCTGAAAGAAGTCTTTCCCCATGTTCAACCTATTGCTGAAGCTGGATATGTCCTGGAGCCATGGTTCATGACGCCAATCAGAAATCCATAAAAATGTGCTGGCTATGCCCTTGCAACTCCCACTCTACTATCACCCACCCCATCCAACCACTACCATTCTTTCCACTCCACTAACTACCTTGATTATAGCAAGCTCAGATACTCATAAGCCTGGTACTTATTATACAGCAGGAACTTCTTATTGTAACATTTGTTAATGTCTGTTATGTACTTCACAGATAAAGATTCTAGTTGTCTACTGATGTACTATGTTCTTCATCTGTAAATATGTTGTAAGTAATTGCTATGTAAATTGTTAATTGCTATGTAATCCAATGTAACTACTGTCTGTTTATTTTAACTGTGGAGCTTTTCTCCCCGGGCCTCTGCTGAAAATGGACCTACATCCAGTCGGACACTCCCAGTCAACAAATATAAATAAATAAATAAAAGAAAACAATCAGTGATACAGCTTTGCTTTATCACACACCAGGGTCTTTGATGAATGTGTGTTTGGGTTACTACAGGCACCATGTATCAAGTGGTGCTCCACATGCCGCCACATGTGCTAGACACCTTTGTTCAAGATACATGTTCTCACTGCCACTTTCTCATTTCAGCTAGAGCTCTAAGTCTCACTAAATAAAAGAAAACAGTCAGTGATACAGCTTTGCTTTATCACACACCAGGGTCTTTGATGAATGTGTGTCTGGGTTACTACAGGCACCATGTATCAAGTGGTGCTCCACATGCCGCCACATGTGCTAGACACCTTTGTTCAAGATACATGTTCTCACCGCCACTTTCTCATTTCAGCTAGAGCTGTAAGTCTCACTAACCTGTTGCCTATAATTTTTAACTATCCCTACCAGAACCCTTATCCTAACCCTGAAAAACTTTCAGCACTCCCTAAACCTAAAATCCACAACCCCCCCCCCCCCAACCCTAATGTCCTGAAAGCTGCCTGAGCTGGAGATGAATTTTTATATACACACATTCTATGCAAACTCATTATATTGGCAAAATTTATCTCCAACTCATTTAGTCAACAACACATTTTTTTAATGTATCAGAAACAGATAAGACACCTCCAAAATGTGTTTTAGCAGGACACCTCATTGCTTACATATACTAACTCCACTGATGCAAAACCAAGAAGAACAGAGAAAACACCATAAACAGTGAATCAGTACAGTCCATATTTTAGTTTTTCTATGCCTGTGTGGCCATGGAGTTAGTTTTGGAGATGTCTTTTCTGTTTTTGACATGTTAGATAAAATGAGTTGTGGACTAAATTAACCCATGCAGTATGGGTGTCCAGTTGTCCATCTTTGGTTAACTAGGATAGCTAGTGAAAAGATGGACATAAAATTAATCAAAATGCAAAACATGAATTAAGAATTGCTGCACTCAGTGTAGTTTCACTAACAACACGTAGCTTAGAAGTGGATGACATAATGGTAAGGAGGAGGCTGGACATCCCCTCTATCCAGGAGACAAGATGTAAGGGTATTGCTACAGAGCCACATGGCTGGAAATCCAGAATCTACTATGCAGGAGGATTGCTTCAGAAGGCAGTGAGGGATGTCATCAGAAATAGGGACAGACTCACGGCAATCAGACAGTGTAAGAATAGGTCAATATTTATAGTCTCAGCCTATGCCAAACAGCAGGGTTGTGATAGTGAGGAAAAGAGTGCATTTAGACAATTGTTGCAGGACCTACAAGACAATGTAGGACAACATGAATTGGTGTTTGATAATGGATGATCTGAATGCACATATTGCGACAGACAGAACAAGATATGAGAACTGTATGGGTCCACGTGGGTGGGAAAACAGGAATAACAAAGGAGAGGACATTCCAGACTTCTGTCTGATATATGGCTTGTTAGTAGCCAACACATGGTTCATAAGGGAAGACAGTCACAAGATCACATATGAGTGTCCAACATGTAACTCAGGTAGACTTCCTCCTAGTAAGAAGAGGGCACTCGGGTAGAATCAGCGATTGCAAAGTCATCCCCAGTGAAACAGTCAGCTCACAGTATAAATCACTGGTTGTCACAATCTGCTGCAAGCAGTGGTCAGAGAAGGCTCTCAGGTTAACAGAGACTAGGTTGACGACCTGGAAGCTGATGTGAGAGAAAGCACAGCAGTCATCTGTCTTTCTATCTATCTTTATATATACATATACGCACAAGTACATGCATTTACAGACACGTGTACACACACACACACACACACACACACACACACACACACACACACACACACACACACACACACACACACACACACACACACACCACACTCTGTATCTACCCTTGCTCTTGTGGCCTATATCATGGCAAAAAGGAACCAAGGACAAGACCACTTACATGATTAACAAATGATAAATAAATTGACTGGCAAGTCAGAAGTAGATAGAAAATCAAATATATTTTTACCTACTGGTAGTGATTGGCCATGTAATATGTTAGAATTCTTTGATAGAATTATTTGTTATGCCATCTGTTGTTTTAAACTAATTTATTTGATATTTCTTTGTGCAAGCATAAAGCTGTTTGCATATTTAATTTTGCAAAGTACATTTACTGATTTTATTTTTTCAAATATAAAAAATATTCGGTTTTAAAACGTTGTGTCTGGTGATTCATTTGTTAGTTTAATGGCGCATGTGTATTGAACTTGTGTAAACTCAGCTGCTGGCTTCTGTCTTGTGAAGGTTGACTGTTTTAGCATAGATGTTCTTGCTTTGTTAAAGTGACCTAATTGGTGGCAGAATTACTATAAGGTCAGGGAAGGGTGGGTTATTAGACAGATACCATTAACTCCTTCTGGTAAATACTGTATGTGGAATCTTGGACAAGTTTCAAGTGCCATTGACCAGATTGCACTGTAAAACACTGGGATCGGTCTGAAGTGGGTGAAATCCTGAGGGACCAGTGATTATAAGAATGATCTGGAGTTGTACAGTGTAAAGCATATTTGTGTATGACAGGTGCTGGCTATTACAACAGTACATATTTACCACACACTGTTACAGCCAATTACCTGTTTCATGTTGTTTCTCAGTAATGTGGACCCATAGCCTCCGATTGTCATGTATTAAAATCAGTGACAGTGATGCATATTTAAAGGCTATACTGTGACATATTAATTGGTGACATTTATGCTTTTATTAATCTCTGTACTTGTGGAAGTAATTGACTTATCTAGATATAATAGATTAATTGAGCACGCTCATCTAATAACTTAGGTAAAAGGAAATACATTTGTATGCCGTTTCCCTTTACCAAACTTTTAGAAAAGCTGCAGCCACACAGTTTAGGAAAATATCGATAGCTATGATCTTATTACTAGTCACAAATATAAATTCCCAAAACTGCAAGATACCAGCTCATCTCTTCTCTCTTTGATTTATACACTCTGCTATATATTTAATGCAGGGAACCTCATGCATGTAATTTAATTTTGTTTGACGTCTTCAAAGCATTTGATCTTGTAGATCACTCTCTATTCATTAAACATTTCACACTTTGTGGGCTAAACTCAGTTACTTTAGCCAGGATCTCAGATTACCTAAATGGTAGACTCTTTAAAATTGCCCTGTCAAGCACACAACCTTTCCTGTACCCACTGTTTCCTAGTGCTCTACATAATGTCCCAAACAACACACAATTTACTTATTTTTATTTTATTTTACATTTGTTTACTGGGAAAGTCTGATTGGACAAAATGTCATTTTTCAGCGAAGGGCTGGGGAGAAAAGCTCCACATTTATAAATAACCATAAGATTCATTTACAACGTACAGATACAAATATTGATTCAATCTCAGATACAAGTACAAAATGAAAATACATGTCATACATTTCACTGACACAATGTTTTACTTTATGCTAATGATGCTGTCATCCTGGAAGCAAACACTTCACCCAAGAAGTAAATACATTAACCTTGCCCTAACTCCTCTATGTCAGGTCTGCAAAAACAGGTAATGCAGACTTCATCTCAACAAAGCAAAGCTTATGCCATGACATCAGGAACCTTACAAGCCCTGATGATGGATCTCCAAACACCATAGTGTCCATAAAACATCTTAGGTTCTAACTAGACCCATAATACTCTTTCTTGATGCATGTTCACAATATTAGAAATATAAATTACATCAATGCCCTGCAAATGCAACCACATTTCTAACCTACTCACTAAACAGAGCAGCATTGCCATTGGCAAAGGAGAACTTGTACCTACCCTTGAATACACCTTTCCCATCACTGACTCATCCTCTGACACAAATCTGCAAAGGCTACAAACAATGTAGAATCGCACCTGCTGCTTTATTGTTGGAGCAGAGAGGAAGTTCCATCATTTTCTTGCAGTCATGCAAGCTGTTGGCTTCTGATTTCCCAAAGACTTACTGTTCTCATTAACAGGATTCTGTACATTTTTTTCACATAGATCAGCACAAGGACTTGCACTGATGCATGTCTGTCAAACAATACACCAAGTCTCCCAGATCATCTTATTGTATAGCACTGTTACTTAACATTCCACTTTATTCACTTGTTTGTAACGCACCCTTTGTCAGCATGCTATCCTTAATGCCCTCAGTAAACATATTAAAGTGCACCTACAACAGGAAGCAAAATGCTAATGTACTGGATGTGCAACTTAAATATCTGCCTGCTGTCTGCCTTTATTTACACCTACTAGAGCACATTCCCTGCAGTGTATCTGTACAATGTATTGCTGTGCTTACAGTTGTATCAGTTTTTTGCCTTATATTGAGATTTGCACACTTCTAACTGCATATTTCTATGTCTTAAAAATAGATAGATAAATGAATACATAGATAGATAGATAGATAGATAGATAGATAGATAGATAGAAAGATAAAGAAATAAATGCTCTTGAGGAAGTACACATGTTCGGCTATTAAAATTTAGGGTATTACCTCTAGGATCTGACATAGAAAAAACATCACCATCATCTTCTCTATATAAAATATGTCTTCAAGTGGTGTTCAAGCTAAACATGAAGAAGCAGATGGTCAGAAACTGATGAGACTGATCCTGATACAGATGTTACTGTTTACCCTGCTTCTACACCAGATAGCATTATAGTTTCCGATCAATGGTACTGCACATTAATATTCAACGTACAGATGACTGATCAAGCCAAACTGATACAGTGTCAATACATTACACACAGTGTAGATATATGAAATCAATGTTTGCATTTGTAGTTGTAATTATTTCTTACAACTGCATCTTTATTGTAAAGCAGGGGACTTTTAAGGTATGTTTGTTACTAGTAGCTAGGTCTGTGTAACATGCAAATTCTTAATTACCACAGTTCAATAAAAGTTCTTGTTGAATGCCTCTTCCTTGTTTAACTTGACTATGTGTATAGTTTACAATGTACATATATTGCAATCACCATTTACCTGGCAGCTAAATACCTGATTCATAAAAATATTTGGCAATGCCAAGGTAGTGGATGCACCACTCAAGGTCTGTGCACATATTGTATAGATGAGAGCAAGTGGTTTACTATCAACATCTTAAGCATCAAAACACATTTTGTACATAAACACTAAAACAAATTCCAAATTCCTGGATTCTAATTAGGTAAACATGACAAAAAAACACATCAGTTTGAAATGATCAAACCAATGGCTTCAATATTTCTGAAAGTTTACCTGCTGACACTTACCTGCCTGCTTCCCAGCAGTACGAATGTATGCAGTTCAGTACTGCACATCACTTTAATTCATGTTTTTGCACCCCCCCCACACCCCCTGCAAATGATATATTCCAACTCCAAGATTGCACTACAGTGAGGAAAAGGGTACATTTCCCCTATCCGCACTGTATCACAATCTCTATTCGTAATGTCAACCTCATATGAGTGAATGCACAGTGGCATTTGCTAAAGGACATTCATAGAATTGCAGTTCAGCAATATGGGAATCAGTCAACACACGTTCGGCATTCCCATGTTCACCTAACTACACGTCTACATTTTGATAGTAAACTAAGCAAGCAATAGTAATAACAGTAATAGTAATAATAATAGTAATAATAACAGTGACAGTATTAGTAATGGTAACAATTGTAGTAATAGCAATAACGATAACAGTAATAGGAACAGTAACAGTGATGGTAAAAGTAATAGTAATAGTAGTAGTGATAATCATAGTAACAGAGAAATAGAAATAGAAATAACAGTAAAACTGATAGTAATAATAGCAGTAACAGATATAGTAATAACATCAGTAACAATAAGAGTAGTAGTATAGTAACACTGATAGTAAAATAATTGTGGTAATAGTAGTAGTAATAATCATAGTAACAGTAATAGTAATAACAGTAACAGTAATAGTAACAGTTATAGTAATAACATCAGTAATAATAACAGTGATAGTAGCAATGATAGTAAAAATAATTATGGTAATAGTAATAGCAGTAGTAATAGTCATAGTAAAACTAACAGCAATAGTAACAGTAATAATGATAGCAGTAGCAGTGAAAGTAATACTAACAGTAATAGTAATATAACAGTAATAGCAAAAATAATTGTGGTAATAGTAACAGTAATAGTAAAAATATTTCTAATAAATATGAGAGCACTCTGTGGAGCCCCCTTTTTGAAATACTGAATGTAAGTCAATCAGTGGCAGTTCTCACCAAGTTTTAGCATTTGTTTTCTGAATTTATCCCACTGATTTCATTGGTTAGGGAAAATTCAACATTTTTCTTTGGCATGTTTAGCAACCTGTCCACTGCTTATCTCCCAGCCTCCTTTGAGTAATTTTTTTCCACAGACAATAGCAAAGAAGTGATTAGTAATCAGAGCAGAGTTTTAGAGAAGATCAAGTTTTTGTCCAGAGCGGTTACAAATATAACTTTTTTAATGTAAAATATTTATCTGACAAAAAGACATCAGAATACAGGTGGGATACCCTTATCAGCTTGGCATAGCTTTCAAAATATTTGACAAAACTATGCAAACCAATTAAGTCTAGCTAAGGTTTCATTTTAGTCCATGCATGTGAGGTTGTGGATGAGTTTTGGCTTATCCAGAAGCTGTTGGAGAGGTCCCTCTGGCAGATATACTTTAAACAAGAAAGTACAACTTGTAAAGTTGGAAGGGAAGCAGATAAGCAGGACCAGGTTACATTTTTTCTGGTAACAAGCTTCAACACCTGAAGAAGTTTATAATAAATTTAGAAACTAACACAATAATTGTAGATGTTGTCAAGTCTGAGAGGATGGAATTTTTCTGTATGTGGTTTATTTCTTTCACAAATTTAGATTCAATTCAAAATGCAAGTGATTAATAAAATGATAGGTCATCCTGTAGTTCTATTGTGACTCACACTATATTAGTATTTTTTTTCTTACCACATTCACTTCCCAAATCCATACAGCCTCAGGGTATTCTCCCTAACTTTTATGTTTGCCCATTCCTAAATCTCACAGTGACTCCTTGCCAGGTACCCCAGACATGACCCTTCACCAGATGGTCCTCCTAACTCCTCAGGAAGTGAACTTCAGTGGTATTCACTGTTAAGCCTGGGGAGTGAGAGATTCAATGGAAAGTGAGAAGCATGGAGCTTGAGAGTTGTCATTCTTGCAGCAGCTGGTCAATGTCTATAGCTGTGAAGATGGCTAGTACAATGATGTCTTGACACTGTCGCCACTTGCCTGTTTGTGTGAAATATACAGCAAGCTCCAGGTCTCCAACAGAGGTCAGGTAGGCATTGAGGTACTGTGGTAACCCACCGGTATAGAAAAGCTGGCCATCAGCCACTTCATCTTAGCCTTTTTCCCTGGGCAGCCCTACATTTAACTCAAGCCAGTTCCTGTACTCAGGCTGTCAGCACAAATGGTCACCCTCTCTCGCTGTGCCATTATATTAGTATTACTTTACAGCAACTAAGAATCAGTATATTTAAGCCATGATCTGTGAGTTTACTGGCTATTGTTTTGGCCAAGGAATTGATTGCCCTCACTCATATTATAGTTATTTGATTCGATTCTGGTCTGAAAAGAAACCAAAGCATTATTTTTTTTCTAATCTGGGTTTCAAAATAAATTATGGGAGAGTAGACTCTTTGATGGTGCAGTATTAGAAAATTATAAACACTTGTATACTGAACTGGTTCACATTACATAAAAACATTTTGTATAAACAAATACATTTACACTGGTACTGATATGTTTAGATTGGTATAATCACAATATCATGTTTGAAATGGAATTTATTACATACAGGTATTTGTGGTAGAAATGCTGTAAAAATGGATCTGCATGAGTAAACATACAGATACTTGTATTAAAGTGAGAGTTAGACAAGAAATTCAGAGTGCATTAGGGTAATGTATTCTTCAGTGGTAGGCTAGTATGTTATAGGCATATCAGTGTTAGCTGTGGACAATAGTGTCACGAAATGTTAGTCTAAGATTAAGGAGTACAGCAGTAGTCATCAGAAACTTTGACTATATACATTTTATTCACAATTAATTTTTCACTTTTTTATTACTTAGGCCCACATATTTGGAGGTTGAGACAGAAAGATAGGAAAGTGTTCTTAAGGGAGAGAGTTCTCTGTGTTAGATTTAACCTGGTAAGGAAGAATTCCATAAGACAGTGTTTTAGTTATCTTTGAAAGTGGACAGGATGTTATTGAGGCTTAGTGATAGAGGTAGAGAGTTCCATAGTCTGAGGATGTGACTGGATAGTAAGGCTTTGTTAGCTGGGTATAGGTAAGTTTGGAGGATAGGACTTCAGATTTCAGAAGTATCCAGATAAGAAGGATTTCAGCAATGTATATACCCATAAGAAGCAGTTGTCCAACATGATACTTTGAATATTTTTCAAAATGTCTTAAGAGTCAGAGAAATATACTCATCTCATGGGTTGAATTATATAACTGTATGTTCATTTGTTGTTTGCCAGTGATGTCCCTTTGGTGCCTTCTCATAAACTATATTGTTAAAGGAAGTTTTGAAAGAAGTGTGTAAATAATAAAGTTGAATGTGTAAATATGTTTGATAAAGTGCTTAATTGTTTCACCAGTTTGTCAAGTTATGATTATTAGAAGACCTTCCCTAAAGCTAGTTATATTGATGCTGCCTTCAAGATCAGTTAAAGGGTTTGACATAAATTAATGAATCATTAGAAGGGTTTCCTTAGGTGAGTAAAGGTTTATTTAAATAATTTGTGCTGTTGAGGATCTTTAAAGTGGTTTGCCAACGTTTCTATACTCAGCATGCCAACTGATGAGCCAAGTGCCGCAAAGTATTTCCTCCTTGTTCTTCCTTACAATTTTGTGCTGTTTTTTTAATAAAAAGCTTTATAAACTTTTTGTTAAAGCACAGTCCAAATAAATTTAGTATTTCTTACTATTGGGTATCCACAGAATTTAACAGGGCATCTTCATGCATGCTGTGTCTCACCTGTTATAGTCTATGGGATAACCCATGCTTTCCTACACTGATGTCACTGAGGTTACACCTTCCTGTTTCACTCAGTGACATTAGTATATGGAAATGATCAATTTTAAACATATTTTTTTCTTGGTGAAGTAGAAGCTGAGAATGTTCTCTGATGGGGGATCATACTGTTCTACCATTAATGGTAAGTTTCCAAACATCATCTCATCACTTTAATGTATGTAATAAGAATATCGGAGTTGAAGGACCAGGAGAAGATGGGTGTAAGAGATGAAGCCTACCTCCTGAGTAATTGTATGATAACATATTTATTGTATAATAACAACAAAGACAATAATTTGTCTGTCAACAGGGTAGGGGCAAAGATGGTTTGACTTATGAATATTTAAAATTAAGATGGAGTAATTTTAAACATAATGTTTGTTTACTTTGCAATGTAATAATGGAGTGGTAAACTAATGTTGTATGCATTGTAATGAAAATGCTTTAGTCTGAGTTATATTTGTTAAATTGATAGATAATATATTATTGTAAGACTGGAAGCATAAGAATGCATAATTTACATTGCTTAAGATGACTAAAAAAATTAATTTATTAAAAAAAGTGATTTTGGAATCTGTAGTGTGGCAGGACAGTTTCTCTTTACAGTTCCTTTCCTAGTGAAATGAATGTCAGCCACATGTCACAAAATGTTACCACAGGGATTCATTAAGATCCCTAGTGCAGGCCGTAAGGCCCTCTGTAAAAGGCCCTGTTAGCAAAATGCTGTATTTTGAGATAAAGACCCCTCATTATGGGCTAATTTTCTTTTCACTTCCCATGGTAGGTGCATTGTGGAAGCAGAGGCACTCTGTCTAGTCAGTCTCACACACACAAATATACAGTAAAGAACACACATGAACACATGAACACACACCACTTACCCTATACCTGTTCCTGTTGTCAGATCATCCACAAGGTCTCCTTTTCCCCTGCCCACATAATCAAGGGATTATTACTGTCAGTTCATATTGCCAGACATTTGAGTTTGACATTTTATATCCTTTAGAATATTCATGCTAGGGTAAAAGCTTACAAGATTGAGAGGTATGCCTAACTTTTCCCATCCCTCTACCTCATATGAGACAATGTGCTGCAGAAACTGAACAATGCTCATGGTCCTAAAGAAATATGTAAAAACTGGGAGCATGTCATGTCATTGAACACAATTTCAGCAAATGCGAAAAGAGCAAACACTTTTTGACAAAATTATGTTCAATGACAGTAAAGTCTTCCTCCCTTCACTGTTGTGCAACCTTTTAGTTGGTATATATAAGTCCGGGGAGTGGGGGGGGGCATCTCACATGAGGTGGTGCATGGTGACTTACCCCCACCCTGCAAAAAAAAATTGTTGAGCTGTTTCTCAAAGATGGTTTTGGCGAATGGTTTTCATTTTTTTCTGTTCATTGAAATTACCTTCAATGAATTTACATGAATCTGTAAAAAACACCTACTGTACTAATGTATCATAGGTAGGTACTAGGCTATCGGACCAAGGGCCTAGCACAGCAGGCTAATGTAGGGGTTCCTCATTTCGAGCGTGCATGGTTCAAATCCCCCTCTTCCTATGTATTTCTTTTTCTTTGTTTTTTTAATTTGTAGTACCTAGTGTTCCTCTCATGCCCTTCCCCAGTTCCCATATTGATAAACTGCTATTTGGGCATGAGAATTGAGTAATCTTTTCTAGATTGTGTCCCCCCATAGCAAATGTTGTAAACTCTGCACTTTAGTCTCCAGGTATGTGGAGGTATGACAGCCACTCCAACACACACACACACACACACACACACACACACACACACACACACACACACACACACACACACACACATACGCACACAGTACCCTACTAACATGATCATGCAGACACTCATCCATTCACACACACACACACACACACACACACACACACACACACACACACACACACACACACACACACACTGACACACACACACACACACACACACACACACACACACACACACACACACACACACACACACACACACACAGTACCCTACTAACATGATCACGCAGACACTCATCCATTCACACACACACACACACACACACACACACACACACACACACACACACACACACACACACACACACACACACACACACACACACGCACACACACACACAAACCTGACCCCCTCCTTAACTCCCCTAATGCTCTCCTAGGCAGACACATTCTCACACATACACACACACCTCCCAATCCAACCTTACAACTAAACTCCCCAGCACTTACCCTTGCCATGATGAATGGACATGGCCTTTTGGGCATGTTCACAAGCGCAATGTGGAAGGAAAGGCCATGTTAATCTTCACAGCTGAGCAATTCCATAAATCACTCGGCACACAGCTTCCTGCCTTGAGACAGTTTCAGGGGAGGGAACATATGGCTAATTAGTATATGCCTCTCTACCCAACTGTATCATTAGCATATAACATGGCCAGGACGAGAGACCACTGCAGTGCTGCACATCCTAGTGCAAAAGCACTGAGTTAGGGCTGTCTTTGAATTCAAAAAGGTTTCTACAAGGTGTATATATCACTTGTATCTCATGGTTACCTTTATAAATTTGGGTGTACAACTCCACAAATAGCTGCATGCTAGCTGATCTGGACAAAAGACTGCACTGGGTATCACCATGAAATGGAAATGCCTGCCAGTTCATTTGAATGGATAATAGAACAGGTTATACCTGCAACAAATCAAAATCTATGTGCTATGGAAATAAACAAATAAGAACTGTAAGGATGAACAAGCATAGAATTGAAGGTAATATTTCACTGATATGATAAAATAACTTTAAGAGGAGAAGAAATGAAGACCATCAGCAGCCTGTTGGTAAGTATGTTAGGCCAAGAAATAAACCTTATAAGTATTGAACTTAATGGATCAGCTCCTAGTCATGACAGTCATAGCAACCTGAGTCATTCTGAAGGCAAAGTAACACCTCAGATAAAATGCATGCAGAATAAGCACAAAATGCTAAAAACTGTGAATAAGTGAAATGGCCAACGTATGGTGAGGCTAAAAGAACAATAATGTGAGTGCAATAAAGTATAATTGGTCACAAAAAGGCAGGCCTTTAAATTAAAGATATATATATATATATATATATATATATATATATATATATATATATATATATTTTCTTTTTGCCTTTTAAAATCATAAATGAACATGACCAGATGCCACCACTGGTGGTGGTGCTGCGGTAGCGTTGTCGCCTCACAGTTAGACGTTGCCTGTTCAATTCTCAGTTAGAGCGTCTTCTGTGTGGCGACATACGTGAATGGGTGTTCCTTTGTTGAAGGTTGTGTGTTAGGCCCGGCAAGCCAGTATGTAAAAATCTACTGCCAATCATTAGCAGACAGGAGTTCCGCTGTGGCAACCCCTAACAGGGAAAAAAAAACAAAAGACACAGACAGATGCCACCATTCACAGAGTTTACCAGGAAAGTAGAGAATGCAAGTAGAATGTCAAACTGTTTGCACAAGTACACACACACACCTGTGACCTATTTAGGGTCTATCAGTTGTAAGACGAAGCCAGAGTGCCTGTAATAAAACCCTCAAAAATCTAGAGATTTCACACATGATCTGCACAGAAGGCAAGCCAACCTTATGCTGCAGGGTAACCATGCAAACCATTGGGCCATTGTGTCACCTGTCTATTATAATATATGTAACTAAAACATCCTTTATTAAGTCCATGTAGCTTGCAATAAAAAGTGACTTCAGTTTGGTGAATGTACAGTTTGGGTGATCAATACGTATGAAGCAGCATTCTTCCTGCTTGCATGCATAGATAAAGGGAGCCTGTCTGTGCTGCTAATAACCAGCAACCAAGTAGTAGTCCACACACTGGCAAGCCTGCTGGGGAGTAGGGAGTCAGGAAGAAACTTTTGCTTGCTCACCTCTCTTTAAGTGGGGAGTGAGAAGGGGGCATGCATCAAGGGGCACATTCCACAATAAGTGTCTGATGGAAACCAGAGACCTGATGGGAGGTATTTGTTGGACTTATTCTTCACCTCTAGCTTCTTTTCAACTGCAAACATCAGGTCAATTGTGCTGCATCCTGAGCTGAATCCAAACTGCTTATCTCCCTTCTTAATTTCTACTACTCTGCAAAATCATTTATCAATAACCCACTCCAGAATTTTCATACAGTGTGACAGGAGTTTGATACTTCTGTATTGCCCACAGTTGTGGATGCCCCTTTGTTTTTGTACACTTGCACAAATAGGCTTATTCTCAGTCATCTGGGATTTGTCTTACTGCTGGTAATACCCTTTGGAGTCATTTCTCCACTGACTCACCCTGTGACCTCATCTGGGCCTACTGCTTTCCATGACATTCATTTCCTTTACTGATGTTCTTACTCCTTCTAAGGTGGGCTCCTTTTCTTCTTTCATTGTAGACTGTGCCTGGAGCAATACAACTTCTGTGATGTTTTCTTCATTCAGAAGCTGCTGGAAGTACTCTTTCCATGTGCCTTTGATGTCCTGTGGAATGGTGAGCTGGATATCGCTGGCATCCCTTATGAAGACTGTTTGACTACCTTCTTTATCTTTCTGTCTTTGTCTTGTAACCTGATAGAGTTTTTGTGCCACCTACTGAGTCATTTTCCAGAAGCTGATATAGTGTTTCCGATGCCTTGTTCTATGCTATTGCAACTGCTATCTTATCCTCTTTGTTAGCCAACCAGTATTCTTACTTAGTCTGATCTGTATTTTCTACCTCCCACATTTCTCTGCACTCTCTCTTTCTTTTGGTCACTTCCTGAATGTCTGCATTCTACCACCAGCTTTCCTTATGGACCTTATTTCCATACCTGGATCAGCTGAGCCTCCCTATTGAAATGTCATCACTTGAAATGCTGTGTATAGAAACAGCAAAAAAAAGGCCAAAAATACAGAAGACTAAATCTTGATCTTCTTCTCCTTTAAACTTTTATATATATATATATATATATATATATATATATATATATATATATATATATATATATATATATCAACTCTGAGATCACCATGCCTCATAGAAAAGGGAATATTCCAAGAAATGGCCATCTCATATGTAGTATATGTAAGTCTTTTTTTACAGTCATTTAGTGCCACTGTTTTGGAACTCATGCTATCAGGCCCTGACATTTCAAATGGTTGCCCTCAGCCATGTATCTGTTCTATATTCCACCCACATGCTGCTTTAAAGAGCTGACATTCTTCTTCAATAGCACCCATTTCCTTTTCTTCCTGTGATGCTAGAACTCTGAGTATTTCCTTGAACCCATGAGCTTTCTCCCCGTCAACTTCCAGGTCTTTAGCCTAGCATCTGTAGATCTTAGAGCCTTCTCTGACCACCGCTTGCAGCGGATTGTGGCAACCAGTAGATTATGCTGTGGACCATCTATTTCATTGCGGATAACTTTGCAATTGCTGATTTATCCCAGTTCCATTTCCTTACTAGGAGGAAATCTACCTGAGTTGTGTGTTATAGCTTCTTGTATGGCATCTTTGGACTGTCTTGTTTGCTGAGACACAGGTTGGCTACCATTGAGCCATTTACTATACAAATGTCTAGAATGGCTTCTCCTTCTTTATTCCTGTTGTCTCACCCATGTGGACCAAGTCAGTCCTCATATTCAGTTCTGTCTGTCCCGATATGTGTATTTGTGTCCCCCATTATTAAAGCATGCTGTCCTGCTTTGTCTAGCAAGTCCTGTAACTGCTTCTCAAAGGCACTCTTTTCCTGGATTGTAGAAGTTTGAGTAGACTTTTATGATGGAAATGTTCTGAACTAGGCAGTTTTGTCATTACTGGTGCATGTACTTTGTTTCATTGTTTACTGGAAAAATGTTCAAAACAATAAATTTAAAACACCCTCTAACAACTGTACTGTATTATACAAGGAATATAAATTAATACAGTCAGGAAGGTGTATCAAAGAACACATGTATGTTTCGTGTGCAAGGGGTCTATGATTTGAAAGCAGCCCAAAGTTATTCTTTATCTGCCACTGACCAGATGTATTTTTTTAATGTAGTTTTCAATGCTGTATCAATGAATGTGAGTTTCAAGGGTAGAGAAGTTTTAATGCTAAGTCTATTTTCATTGTGAGACTGCATTGCTTTGTTTAGCAGATGTCTATTAGTGTTTGTGCTGTAAAATGAAAAATAAAACTTTTAAATGAAATCCAAATCATCATAGAAGTAAAGCAGTATGCACATTACACTGTTTATGGTAAATGGGATGAAATAGCCAAATAATGGGACATTGGAATAGGTGCAGGGGGAGGCCCAATTCAACCATGATTTTGTGAGGGGGGAAGGGTGGCAAATTCAGACAGCCCTGGCTGAACTATACCTCTTAACTGTCCAGATTTTTGCAGAATGAATAGATTTTTGCTTATTTTTGGTTTGTTCCTCATAAAATTTGTGGTTTTCTAGCAAATCATTTAGGAATTAAGTCACTAAATAATGACAGACATTGAGTTTCAGACTTCATACTCTTCAGAAAAATGGATGTTAAAGCAAGACCTGTTATTATGTCAACTATCTAGGTTTATACAAGAGCAATTTTTAGTACTGTTTGTATGTTCCCCCAATGTATTTGGCCTTGTCCAGATTTCCTGTGTTAAGAGATGGAGAGGTACATGCAAATAAATCACTTTATAGAATTAGGTAAATCCAAACCTCTCAACTGTCCCCAATTTTGGCTCAACATGTTGCTCTCCCCCTAATAATCCCTCCACAAAATGGCAAATTTGGAAGAAAATGTTGAGAGTTTACAATTAATAAATAATTGTAATGATCAGAGTTATAGATTACTTTTAATTACAACTCCGTAACCAGGCAAAACATCTAATAACCACTGATAAAAAAGACCACTACTTTCACCTACAAAGCCAACATAAAAATAATCCCCAAAAATTCTGGTCCTCCATCAGCCAACTATGACACCCAGGCTCTCAAAGCAATCCATCCCCTGACGCACAAAAAACACCGACTGAACTTACTACCCTCTTCAATTCCTACTTCATTGACACCATAGCTAACCTAACTGCCACATTTCCTACAGTTAACAGCACCACCACCAAGACAGCTAATGACCAAATCATCCCAGAAAACAAATCTACCCCTAACCCTAACCTAAAAGTCTCCCCCATACCCACCAGCACAATAAAAAAACTTTTACTTAAGCTAAAACCTTGTACTCTGGCCCCTGACAATCTACCCCACACTTCCTGCAGCTAGCATCAAACTCTATAGTTTATCCCATCAGCATACTCATTAACAGATCAATTAAAGAATCCCTTGTCTCAGACATCTGGAAAAAAGCATTCATTCTCCCCTTACACAAAGGTGGCACCAACACAGACACCACATATTTTCGATCCATAGCAATTCTCTCACCCCTTTCTAAAATACTGGAAAAATGCATCCATGCCTAACTCCTCAATCACCTGCATGAAAATCAGATTTTATCACCCACTCAGCATGGTTTCAGACCAGGACACAGCACCACTACTGCCCTCCTATGCTTCCTTTGTACAGTTAACTGGGCACGGGATTCTGGTAAAATAACTGCTTCACTTTTCCTTGACCTCTCCAAAGCCTTTGATACCATTTCCCACACTATCCTACTCTCTAAACTATCCACCCTCCACATTTCTCCCCCTACCCTACAATGATTCAATAGCTATCTCTCCAATAGGCAGCAATCCACCAAATGGCAACAGTCTTACTCTCCCTTCCTCAATACTTCCACAGGGGTACCCCAAGGCTCCATACTTGGTCCTCTCTTATTTAGCATCTTTATTAACAACTTTCACACCACTCTCCCACAATGCTCAGTAATCCAGTATGCTGATAACTCTACAATAATATGCACTGCAAATTCCAGCTCTGAACTCCAGCAAATTACCCAGAATGCCCTCACATCTACTGAATCTTGGATGTTTAACAATCATCTTGCCCTAAATCCAAAAAATCTAAACTAGTAATTTTTACTCCTAGGAAAACCACTCCATTTGATAAAAAACTCTTCACTATACAAGCCCAAGACAATACCACTATAGAAGTTGTCCGACACACTAAATTACTAGGCATTAATATAGATGAAAACCTTAACTTTGACCTACACATAAACAATAACATCAAAATAAAAACACACCAAAAGCTTGGTATGCTCTACAGGCACCAACACTTTCTTAGCCTCTCTACTAGACAAACCCTTGTAACTACCTTTTTATTACCCTCTCTCCTTTATAGTACCCCTCTCTTCACTAATATCCAAAGTTCTACAAAATCCAAACTTGCTATGTGTTACAACAGAACAGCAAATGTTGCCACCAAGGCCAAATTCTCATCCCACCACTGTAAGTCACTAAAACAATTAGGGTGGCTGGAACTCCCCCACCATCTCTCATTCACCCAACTAACTACTGTGCACAAAATAATCTACAGACCCACAGACTGTCCTGTTCTCTCAACTCTACTTGCCAAGTACCATTCTAGCAGGCATCTAAGATCTGAAAATCATCTACTTCTAAAAGTAGAAAGGCCCACCTTACCTGCTGGTCAACTCCTCTATTCCTTCACCATCGCCAAACTATGAAACTCACTTCTGCCTTCTATAAGAAACACAGGCAGCACCACCACCTTCAAACAAATACTGAAAAATCATCTCAACTCTTCCTGCTCTATAACCTAACATCTTCACTCTCCTTATATGATTACTAAACTCTTATATCTTTTTCTACTAGTGACTGATGATATTTTCTCCATATTTATTTTTATCTTCACTTGTTGATACTGGTACAATAATACTGATCTCTGCTTATACCACTCTGATTGAATTCATTGAATTCTGCTTTAATGTATATTTTCTGTATATATTACTGTAATCAAACAAACTAGATTCCTGCTTTTATGTATATATTCTGTATATGTTACTATATTTACTATCTGTAACACTGTTTCTGCTTCTGTACTAATTAATGTTTATATTTTTTCTGTATCTCGTTGGAGCTTTTCTCCCCGGGCCTCCAGTGAAAATGGGCTCTTTTAGGCCCAGTGGACTTATCCTGGTAAACAAATGCAACAAATAAACAAATGCATGTAGATTCTCTTATTTTGTCAGCTGCTCAAGTTAACAGTACTAGTATTAAAAAAGTGTCCCTTCTTTGACAGGTTCCCAGCTGTATTGTGTGGCTATTTTATATTTTTGCATCACATTTTAGGTCTGTTTTTCATAAAATTGTGGTTTTCTGGAAAATTAGTGGCAAATCATTAAAGACTGAAGTTAGAAAATAATGGCAGACATTTGAGTTTCAGATTTCATACACTTCAGAAAATTCATACTAATGCAAGACCTACTATTCTATTATTTTCTAAGTTTATAAGAGCAATATTTAAAAATTGTTCTTATTTTTGGGCCTTTGTCCCACTTCTGTTTATGACTTTGTCCAGATTTCTTGTTCTGAGGCTACGAGGTATGACAAATGTGCCAGGGCAATCACCATCAGCCAGAGATATTTCAAATTGTGACATACATATTGCACCCCACTCCCCTACGTAGTGACTCAGGATGTGTCCAAGCAAGGCAAGGAGCAGCTTTGTAATGTAAGTGTAGAGTATCCCCCCATGCAAGGTAGACACAAGTACTAAAGTATCTTTTCATCTGTCCGTGATTTTGCAGAATGTTCTGGTTTTCTGTCATATTTTTATATTGTTGATTTATGCTTCTTCTTATTCAGAAAATGCATGTCGTTGCAGTGCCTGTTGCTCTGTGTTTAAGTAGCAATGCTTTAATGACCGTAAGGTAAGTTTGTCTGAGACTGTAAAATGCATGTAAGCTTTAATAAGCATACTGTTAAAGAATTACCAACATTGAAAGTCTTTTTGTTGTTGCCATGCAAAGAATATTTACATAACTCGATAGAGTATAAGCCTTAGGTATTGAAATGCTTATTACTGTATTTGTAATAAAGGACAGGATTACAGTATTTTCAGAAGCTCATTACATTTGTTGGAGACTTGCAGTCATCTTTGCAGGCTTTACCCATAAACTAAACAGAATGCCAATCTATCATGTGTGGCCCATAACCTGTGCAGTAATCCTTTAAGCAATTTATCTTGAGCTTGTTTCTTGTTTGCTGTTCATTTTTTACTTTGATTATGTTTTCCCCATGAAACAAGTAGATAGATGTTGTCAGGCAGCAGGTCTTTTTTGGATAAGAAACATTTTTACAAGTGGGGGTATCACAGAGATTGCTACTTTCAGCATGTTACTTGGTACTTTTATAAATCTGAATATAAATTAGAATTGCAGTACAAGGAGAAGTGTTTTGAGTTGAGTGCTGCTTGTTTTTTATTCTTGATTTTAACTGGCATTCTAGTAATGTATTTAAAAAGTAATTATACTTCACAACCTTTTTGTTTCCATCTAGATATTAAGTAAGCTGTCATGTAGCCAATGCATTGAAACATTTTTTTTCTTCTACAATTCATTTTGTCTTGATTGGACACTCATAATGATGGTTTGGCACCCAGGGCAGTGTATTTTATAAAAGTCCCAGTTTTTTTTGAGGTTTTTAGCATAGCCCCACCCCTTTCTAGTTGGCCGCACCCATTCCAAATTGGCCCCACCCATTCAGCTGTCTCCTGATTTGAAGTCACCAGCCTCCACCGATAAGGGCACAGGCAGAAAAACATCAAATTAGTATGCAGATACAAATAGCTAGATATACACACATACACACACAAATATATATAGACAAATACAAACATATATATATATATATATATATATATATATATATATATATATATATATATATAGATAGATACAGATATGTGACATTTTATCTATAAAAAGTGTCACAACTGATCTAAAACTCATTTCATAGAAAACCACAAATGACTGAATCACATTTAATAAAAAAGTATGTGGGACTTTGGAAAATTGTGGCTGGTGAGGTTTTGAATCAGAGGATTTACAATGCAAACTAGTGTTGATCTGTATTCATACCTTGCTAATGCCTACTGTTATGCTGTGTCTTTGGCTCTCAAAGTTTGTGTTTGCAGGCCAGTAGTGCTTCATTGTGTGAGGAGTTTTCTCTTTCCTCTGTCACTGTGCAAGTGTAAAGTTAGTATATTTAATGGGGGGGGGGGGGTAAATCCTCCCCACATGGAGAATGCAGGGGGGTACCGCCACCCTCCAAAAACAAAGTTTTGGAGATGTACTGGCTGTATATGAAGTTTTAGATGTAATGTGAGTCAATTAAATGTGTTTTAGATTAAATGGGTACTAAATTATTTTTTTTTAGATATTTTGGATCAGATGAACGGTGTCAACAATAATAAACTCAAAAAAAAAAAAAAAAAAATATATATATATATATATATATATATATATATATATACACACACACACACACACACACACACACACACACACACACACACACACGCACACACACACACATACACACACACACTCTCTCTCTCTCATTAGAAATGGAGCCTGGATCCCTGTGATCCCAGGAAAAACAAGTACTCACCATGTAGAGTTCTCTTATAAAGCATCCCAGGGCAAACTTAAATGAGATCTTATCAACCAAAAAAAAAGACAAATGCACTGTAGAGATGTACTGAATAAAAAGTTTTCTAGTCCAGGATATAATAAAAATAAAATTTAATAGCCTTGATCCAAACACATACAGAAACTTTGTAAAATACACTAAGCACACTACAATACATAGAATGCTTAACTGGATCACTGTGTTTTTCTTCCTTCCTTAGGACTTCCTCAGATAACTGAATCAACTTAATCATTCCCTTTTTTACCATATTCAGTCCCTTCAGTATTTAGACTATAAATCAATTAACTCAATAAAATGTGACTAAAAGCTCCCTACTAATATTATCTACATTTATAACTAAGTCTAAGTTTAAAATCTCTACTTATATACTGACAATTATAAGACTATCCTAGACTATAAAATATAAATTACTTAATCATGATTAATAAGCAACAATGTTAAACAGTATTATTCCTTTTAACAGTAAAGTAAAACAAAAACATCTTATACTGACCTTCAGTGGTCTGCCCACTACATACAGTAATTTAGAAAACACTGTTGTTGTTTGTCTTTCGGCTTTTCCCGGTAAGGGGTCGCCACAGCGGAACTCCGGTCCGCTAATGATTGGCAGAAGATTTTCACGAATGCCAAGGTGTGTTATTTAAGAATTTTCACCTGTTACTCCTGTTTACTTAACCCAGATATTTTCTATAAACAAACATGAATTCCAGCTATAAAATTTATAAAATCTTAATCTACCCACTTAAGTTTTATTTTTATTATATCCTGGACTGGAAAACTTTTTACCCTGCACATCTCTACAATGCCTTTTTATCTGTTTTATAGTCACGAACTGCTGCTTGAAGGTTTGGCACTGGTGGTCTTTCATTGTGGTGTTATCTTATCAACCAAGACTAGTTTGCATAGACAGTAGCTTTACATCCTACAACCTGATAACAAAAAGACATTGGATAAAATGGGAAGAGCATTTTCTCATATGCCACTTTGAGGTATTCATGCTTTAAAGAAGAGCTCAGGCAACCATTTTTGCTGTCTCATGGGGTCAACTACTCTTCAGTTGGTGTCTGAACACCTGGATGAAGACCCTCAAAAGAAAAGGCAGGTTCTGAGCACCGTAGAGGTATGCATTATTTCACCAAAGCTGCAAATGTTTTCATGGGTTCTGTTCAAGCAGCTTTATTTTATACAAACACATCACAAAAGAAGTTAACTGACTTTAACTTAAGTAACATATACAAACTAACTGCTGGAATCATACATGCTTACTCTCTGGCTGCACTCTCAAAATGGCACTAGTAATGGCACTTGCCTGCCATTTATATATGCACGTTGTGTCTCTGAGATGCTTCTTAAAGTTACAGTACACAACACATGCATTCAGATCTACATCTTCCCTCTTGAAAAGTATAACATCCAATGTTATAAATCAATATAGCATGCAGATATCACAGGCAGTTTCTCTCATGCATTTGTACAGAATAGAAGACACATATATACATAACTGAGTTCACGTTGCTGTGTATATCACACTGTGCATGGATACCCATCCATAACGTGGACGTAATATTGAGAATTAGATTTAGCAAATGGAACTGCCTCTGTACAATGTTCATGTCTGGAATTATCTGGAACATCTTTAGGAATGGGATCAGAGGTAGGAACATACTCTGTAATAAAAACATTTGGTTCACGCTGAGATTTAGAGTCTGTGTCACTAGAACAATGTTGTGATGATGATTCTGGTAGGGGTAGTAGATGTCTGCAATTTTTCCTGTACTCCATACCTTCAGATTCTACAAGGTAAGATCTTGGCTTGGTACAAATTCCAGTAACCTGACCAATCCGATCAAAACATTTCACTGTTAGTAGTCTCACTGTCTCTCCTACCCTCAAAGGGTGAAGAAATCTGCTCGATTTATTACAGCTGGACTTTTGGATGTAATGCTTCTTAAATAGTTGAGCCTTTGTGATTTTGTTGTTCTTAGTCTACCAATACCAAGTAGTGTTGACTGTTCTACTCGAAAATATCAGTGGCTTCTGTCGAGCAAGGTAGTTCAGGAATGTGATATAGTTGAAGTGGTTCTCTTTGCAGACGCAATCTAGTACTATTGCATACGGAACAAGAGGAAAGCACTTTATCAATGACTTTCAGTAATGAAGGGCAAAACATTATTTCTCTCACTCTTCTCTTACTGGACGTAGAACCTGGGTGACCACAATACAAAATCTGGACATATTCTTGTTGTAAAGAAGCTGGAACAACAACTTTAGAGCCTTTGAAAATAATGACATCTTCCATCAACATTTCATCTCTGTAGGAAAAATATGTTTGCACTTCAGGTGGTACACTTGATTGCTTGACGGCCACCCAACATTAATATAGTGATTGACCTTTTGCAAAATTGGATCAGTCTTAGTGTGATCTCATAACCCATCAAGCTTAGTGGCAGACAAATTACACACCTCCATCACATCAAAGTCAAAAGTTTATGCATCAAACTGTTCTGCCGTATTTCTGGGCGATCTCAATAAGGCAAAGTCAGATAGAGTAGTTTGCCTTTCATATAGACCATTTTGAAGTTGTACTTTTGTAACTTGAGCATCATTCTTTGTAATCTCGCTGGAGCGGAATGCGTAAGCTTCTTTAAAATAGTAACTAGAGCTTGGTGGTCAATTTCAATCTGAATATTTCGACCATAGATATAATCATGAAACTTGGAACATGCAAATACTATTGCCAAAAGTTCTTTCTCAATTTGAGCATACTGCATCTCAGTTTGGGTAAGTGTTCTAGATGCATAGGCTACTAGTCTACCTTCTTGAGGTATAATGTGCCAACACCAACTTTTGAAGCATCACAGGAAAGAGTAACTGGTTTATTCATATCATAGTATCTTAATGTAGATGGGACGGCAATTTTCTGCTTAAGGTCTTCAAATGCCTTCTGATGATGTTCTAACCATGACCGTGGAACATTTTTGCACATTAGCTCTCTTAAAGATGCTGTCAACTCACTGAAGTCTGGTATAAACATGCCTAAATAGTTGACCATGCCTAAAAAAATGATGTAGAACTTGCACATTGTCTGGTGCTGATATTTCAAGGATAGCGGCTTGCTTGGTTGGGTCTGGTCTCAAGCCAGTTCTGGTAAATAAATGACCTATGTACATAACTTCTGGTAGCCTGAATCTGCACTTCAGAGGACTGAGCTTCAAGTTTACTTCACATGCTCTGTCTAGAACTCTCTTAATGCTTCTGTCATGCTCTGCTTCACCATTACCTCCAACCAATAAATCATCTACTACTATGGCACAAGGATAACTCGAAAAACTAAGACTTCACTTGTGAAATTTATTCCAAATGGCATCCTTGGGAATCTGTATCTGCCAAACGGAGTACCAAAAGTGATTAGAAATGAAGATTTATGATCAAGTATCACTTGCCAAAATGAACTCTTTGCATCAAAACAGAAAAAAAAGTGACATTCAGTATTAGGGCTGTGACCTCTTCAACTGTGTGCATTGGATGATATGGTCTCTTCAATGCTTTGTTCAAATCTCTTGGATCAATACATATTCTGATTTCGTCTGAGCCTTTTTTGTGAGTTGCTACCATAGACAACACCCATTCAGTTGGTTCTGTAACTGGACAAGTCACACTTTGCTGCACCATTTTATCCAACTGAGCCTTAACTTTGTCCTGCATTGCTATCAGAGCTCTTCTTGCTAGTCTAACTACTGGAGTGACCTCTGGGTCTAGCTTCATGGAATTCACAACTGGAAGTTTACCCAACTTGTCCTTGAAGACATCAGCATACTCTGAGAAAATGGCTTCAGAAAAATTAGAACTAGGAGATACACTTATGTGATGAACTTCTTTAATAAAAGAAAGCAGATTCACTCTCAAGCTATCTTTGAGACCCAACAAAGACTGTACTGGTCTTCACACCACATAGAATAACAAGCTGTAACAGCTCTTAGCCAAATAACATTAAGCATTACTGAACCTTCGGTTAAGCAACAAGTTTCACACTACTGGTCACACTAAGTTGCTCATTATCTCTCACTTTAGCAAATGTGTCTGCTGATATAACATTACACTTTGAACCAGTGTCTACTTTAAGCTCTGTGCATTTACCATTTGTTAGAAAAATATGTAATAGTAATATGCATGCTTAGTGCATTTAGTGCATTCGAGATTTAAAAGGGTTAATACATTTATTCTGTTCACACTGCATGAATCTGCACAGCCATTAGAAACTTAACAAGAAGCATTCTATTTTCTGCTAATGTCAGCAAATAACAAGAAGTAATTCATTTCTGCTAATGTCATGAAAATTAACAAAGGGATATTGATTTCTGCTTATGCCATGAGAAAACATGCAGTTGTTAGAAGCTATTGATAAAGAAAACAATAGATGCTTGAAAGTTTAAACCATAGTCAGCATTACTTGTACTAAAGCTAAAAATGTACCTTGAATCTAGATAAAATGTAACACATGTATTAGAACAGTACAATAGAAGAAGTGAAATGCTGAAATGGACTTACATAAACCCAAGGCCAGGTTTTTCTCAAAATGTTTTTGCAGAATGACGGATATTTTAACTTGGTCAGCAATAAGTCTAACAATATTTTCTGTAGAACATACAGAAAGCTGTGTCTAACTACGTCAGCAATAGAATGTAACATTTTCTATGTGACAGGAAGAGAACTGTATAAGTATAACCTACTAGTCATTAATCATTTAGACAAACCTTGTGCCTACATGCTTTGTCTCCTTGCTGCAAGTAATAAAGGGTGCCTTGCTTGAACCTAACGTGAATTGGTCTTTGAAGTTTTTTCCTTTGACACGATTATTACGGACAGTACAAAACACTTCACTCTTTGCCAATAAATTCACTACATCAATCCTTTCACCAACTACTGATACACCATCCACACAGAAAGCTGACTATTGTGTTTCTACTTGATCAACTTGCTTTTTTTGTGTGACCTTTCTTTGTAACTGTGTGAGGTTTACTTGATTTGCAAAACCTTTGAAAATTATTCCATTTTTTACACTTGTGACATTGCTGACCAAAAGCTAAGCATTTCTCCCTTTTAGACTCATGATTTACACTACAACTGCAACAGTTAACAATAAAGCAAGGCTTGGGTTTTGCTGATTCACACTTGTATTGCACTGAAGAACTAGCCTTAGAACTTTCTGGAATGCTATGTGGTTTCCCCTGGTAAGCCAGCAGGGACTGTGGCTGCCATGTGCTTAGTAGGCTTATTTCTATTTGTCACGTGTTGCAGACTATCTACACTTCCTCTGGAGCCTGTTGAAACCATGCTCTTGGCACTTGCAAGCATACTTATGTGTTTTTCTGTCACCTCGTGGATTTGTCAAATATTTATGGCTTTATTCAACGTTAGTAACAATCACGAAGCAAGATCTTTCTCACAGCAGCACTATTAATACCACACATTAATCTGTCCTTTATTAACTCATCTTTTAAGTCACCAAGCCAACACTTCTTAGTTTTGTTTCTCAGTTCATTTATATAAGCTGCAAAAATTTTCCCTGGTTTCTGATCTCTCGTGTAAAACAAATACCTCTCTAACGTAATATTTGTCTGAGGGTTACACATTTCTCTGAACTTTCACTTCAAACACGCAGAGACTTCCGTTTATTCTGCCTGTAGACCAATATTACGAGTTTCATCTTCTCCATCATGCACTACAAGTGCATACATAAATACACACTCTCTTTCTATGGCCTCTGACCTAGCTAAGTGTAACAAAATGAATGCCTTGGTGTGTGCATTTTTATCTGAATAAGCTGCTTGTATAAAAATATCCTACTCTTGCTCAGATATTCTCCAGTTCTCTGCAATATTTTGATCAAATACAAGTAGTAAGGGCTTTCGAAATCTGTCTGCCATATTAACAGATACCAGTGAAGGAGTTTTGCAAATAAGCACAAACACATACACATATACCAGAAATTTATGCCAGTACTTATATTTTGCCCTTATGCTCTGTAGGACTTTTCGGAACTATGCTATTGGGCTTACTCTGCAAAATAACTCTCTTGGCACTGTAACACTTTTGAATTTGTTGTATTGCAAGAAATCACCTCTTATCAGTATAAGAAACATTTCAAATGACTTTACGATGCAAACGAACTGGGCAAGAGAAGCTTAGAGTCAATAACATTTCGAAGTAATTGGACTTTGAGAATAAACTGCATACAACACAAAAAAATTTCCCCAAAAATGACAGTAGCTTGCTAGGCAACTCTTTACAGTACAAGAAATACTCTGTAATGGCGGCACTTTGCAAATAGACACACCCAGCACAAGAAACTTTTTGAAATGTCTATACTTTGTACTTCACAAAATAGTTGCACTTTGCACACAAATAAACTCTTCGGAATACAGTACATGCACAGTAATAAGCACACACTATAAGCACTTTTACACACTTTCAGATACTTCAAATAACTTTAGTTATGCCCCGGATACAATACGAAGTCATAGTTATACCAAAACACAGCACTTTGCCAAAACACATGCAGTCACCTTGCTTTATTTACACTTAGTGGGCTTTTTTTGCCCTTATTATATTTGTTTTGCCCGTTTAATCTCTTTTCATGCTCATTGTAATTTTCTTGTGCTCATTTTACTACAAACATGCCCGTTTTGTCTCACATGCCCTTTTTGCTTTAAACATATTTGTTTTATTTTAAAACATGCTCATTTTGCTTTAAACATGCTTGTTTTGCTTTAAATATGTTCGTTTTTTTCAATCATCTTATTTTAAACATTTCTTTTAGCTAACAAATCTTTTGTGCCTCCCGCTTGCTTAATATTGCAGTTTGTGCCCTTGTAATGCTTCATTTTATTCTTTTTATAGAATAAATAGCTTGTACAAATTTTCCTTACCTTTGATTATTTTCTTGCTCTTTTTCATGCTTGTTTCTTTTAGTTTACCTTCACTGCCCTCTCCGCACCTCATGACTCCGAATATCAATCTCTGCGATCCCGGCTCTGATACCATGTTGCTCTCCTATCCTGGAGACAATAGAAGAGTCTTTGGGGGTTCTGTTCAAGCAGCTTTATTTTATACAACCACATCACGAAAGAAGTTAACTGACTTTAACTTAAGTAACTTGTATATAAGTTACTTAAGTTAACTGACTTTAACTTAAGTAACTTATATACAAACTAATTATTTGAATTATACATGCTTACTCTCTGGCTGCACTCTCAAAATGGCACTAGTAATGGAATGTGCTTGCTATTTATATATGCATGTTGCATTTCTGAGATGCTTCTTAAAGGTACAGTACACAGCAAATGCATTCTGATCTACACATCCCTCACCAAATGAGAAAAACATGCTGGTGCTATGCAGTGTTACCTCAGTGATGATGGCTAAGTCTCAGAAGAGGATGACTCCACTGAGGCAGCAGTTTCAATACTGATCACCATGCAGCACTTGCCATGGGAGGCTGGCCCTGTCAGAATAATTAGACTGAAATGTAATACTTATATTTAAAAGTAATGCATTTGTCTGTGGGTAAGAAAAAGCTAGTGTAACACTTATTTGTCCCCCTTTACAAATCCTATTGATCTAGGTTACTGTGATGCCTCTGCACTGCCCAGTAATCAAGGAGCCTCAATCCTCACAACTAGCACCAGTGAGGGATGTGCACATTGGGAGGATGACCGGTACACACACGGTACAGTACAATTTCTCTTAAGAGCACACAGAGATCACAGTCAGTCTGGGGCTGGTTTCTCACTCTTTCTCCAGATCCCCAATAATAGTCCCCACTGGCATAGCTATAGAGTTGAGTCCTTAGCCAGGGTTCAGACCAGTGCTTCGTGTCCCTGCTGAAGACGCGCACACACACACACGCACACATGCACACACGCACACACACACACACACGCATGCACGCACACACACACACACACACACACACACACACACACACACACACACACACACACACACACACACACACACACACACACACACACACACACTTTGAGATTTGATTTATACACAAAAACACACCTGGGAAAGGCTAGCACAGGTTTACTAGCTATGCCGCTTCTGCCCAGACCATATCACTGCCAACAGAACCCCTTATCAGCTACTTTAAAGCCTTCCCAAAGAGTGATCAGTCTTACTGTGTAATGTTATTATTATCCAAATGGTAAGTGTGACCAAGGCCAAGGCTATTGGAGTGGCCTGTACATTGTCACAAAATACATATGCAAGTACTTTAAGAGCTTAAATATCTCTAAACAAACCAGGCACAATTAAAAGGTTTAAATATATTTAATAATAAATAAAAAAAGAACAAGACAATATTCAATAACTCAGCACAGTGACTACAGAGTTCAGAATTACAGGAAATATTTTAAAACAACATAGCAGGACAGTCTCAAAATAAATACAGAAAACATCTAAACTAATCTTTACTATATTCCTATATATATCTAAAAGATACTTTGCCCTAGTTACTTACTATTAGCAAGGCAAGTGCTGATGATGGATATTTCCAGGTCCAAAGGCAAATACAAAATGCACAGTCTCACTCTCTAAGATAGTTCTTAAATTAATAATACACATTACTGCTGGATTAGCCAGGATGACATCACTCTTTGTCACCTGCCTTCAGTTCCCAGGCTAACAGAAACTTAGAATTTAGCACTTCTGTGTCAGAGGTACATATCTCTCAGAAGTTTGCCTAGAACTGGAAGTCATAAAACATTAAACACTTTTACATTTGAAACCTAGTAATTATTTCTGTTTCAAGACAATAGGAAAACCTCCAACTCTAGACAGTGTGTCTGCCCTGAGCTGAAACAGAGATAACAGAATCTTAAACAATTTCTAATTATTTTCCTGAGGTTTTGCAAGTTAACTCTGTATTTTCCAATTTCTACCATCAAAACACACATATGCACAGATATATAGTTTATACACATTTATATGGCACGGCTAACTGATAGTTTGTGGAAATACAGGGTACCTACCCGAGTCCCCACATTCACGATCATATGTTCTTTTATCAGTTTACTCTGTTACCTGATTGTTTCCAGCCTCCTCATAAGAGCAACTAACAGGGTCTCTGCCTGCTTCGCTCCCCACCCTGCCCCCAATTTCCTACCACCCCCAGTGGTTCTACCTTTATTACACACACAAACCCCTCCCATCTTTCCAACAGCCAACCATGGCACTAAACCCAACACTACCTCCTCCATCTTCCTACTACTTTCACTCCCCCTCAGCTAACATGTATAAGCATACCATACCTATGCTCACTGCATGCACTCTTCTTGCATATCTTACATCCTACCAAAACTCCATCATTCCCCCACTCAACCACTACCACTGTACTACTACTCACACCACCACTCATGTCTCACCCTCAGTCAGCTCCCCTTCCACCAACTCAAGAACCATCCCTATGCACCCCCCACATCTTCTATCAACTATATTACTCAAACAAAAAACATTCCTGACATAGTAACCCTCACACCATACCTATTACCCACAGAGCACAATCATAAAGTTTCCCTAATAAACAAACACATTCAAAAACTGAGAAAACTAATAACCTCAGCATATCAAAACTAGCCCTAAGTGGAGACATCCACCCCAACCCTGGCCCCACCATCTCCAACCCCACTCCTCATAATCAGACTCAAAATCACAACTTCTCCCAAATCACAGTCAACAGAAAACCAAGTGACTTCCTTCTACTAAGCCTAAATATTAGAAGTATATCCAACAAGGTCCATGAACTCCACGCCACCATAGACTTCTTGTCCCCAGATATAGTCATCCTGACAGAAACCTAGCTAAAACCTCACATTACCAGTGAGCAAATCCTCCCTACCGGTTACTGCGTACTAAGAGCAGACCGGCTAAACAAGAAAGGAGGCGGTATAGCTATAACATTTAAACAACATCTAAACATCCAGATCTTAAAGTCATTAGCTCTACAAATAGGCAATGAAGAAATAATATATACCAACCTCAAAATAAACCAAAATAAAACCATCAACATAATTGGATGCTACTTCCCACCTGGCCAAAACATCCTTCCACTAGAAAACCTCCTCAGCTGGTTTACCCACCATCTCCCCCAAGAAACTATAATTTTAGGTGATTTCAATATTGACTGGCAATCCTGTTCTGGCAACCATCCAACCCATCATCTAAACCTTCATAGCTTCACCCAACGAGTCCAGTCATGAACCAGGATAAATAAAAACTCCAACAAGCACACTAACCTGGATTGGATACTAGTCAGTAAGAGCCCCCAGTCATATATAGCCGGCTGCTTATCAGATAGCCTCAGTGATCACTCCCCAACATTCCTACTCAAAAAACACCTATACCAAGCTAAACCTGTCATCTACTATCAAATACGTAAAAAACTAAACTTTAACCCACTCACATTTATCTCATCCCTCAAAGAATGTAACTTGCATCCTCTAAAGTACCTCAGTCTTGATGACGCAGTTGCATTTTTTAATACTACCTTCCTGAGCATCCTTAATTACCATGCCCCCATAAGACTTTCCAGAACCAAAGCACAACCCTCCCCATGGCTACAGAAAACCACTAAGTCAGAAATGAAAAACAGGGATAAAGCCTGGGAGCACTGGCGCAAAACCAAACCCCTCTCAACTAGACAGAAATTCCTAGAACTATGCAATAGAGTCAAAAAGATAATAAAACAGGACAAATTCCAATACTACCAGTCTGCCCTAGACTCTTCCCAACACAACCCCAAACAATTCTGGTCCTCCATAAACTCCATCCTCCACCCAGGTAAAGTCAGTACCCCTTCTCCTAACATCCCTCACTCCTCCGAAAATATTGCTACCTCATTCAACACACACTTCAAACAAACCATACTATTACTAGCTAGACAACACAACCCTCCTCCCCTCCAACCCACACCTTCAACAATAATCTCCCCACTGTCTTCTCTTTTTCTCCTGTTTCTACCTCCAACATATAAAAACTCTTAACTAAACTTAAGCCCACCAAATTAGCAGCAGACAACCTCCCAAGTGAATTCCTACAAATCGCAGCTGATGCTCTAGCCTACCCAGTGTCCATCTTGATTAACCGATCTCTTTCAGAAAGTTACGTTCCCACACTATGGAAAGTATCACATATAATTCCCCTCCACAAAGGCGGCATCTCCACAGAACTAACCAATTACCGCCTCATAGCTATTCTCTCTCCACTCTCCAAAATATTAGAGAGATGCATTCACTCTCAAGTCTCAGACTACCTCCTTACTAACAACCTTCTTTCAGATACTCAGCATGGTTTCCGACCAAACCACAGCACCACCACTGCCTTACTCTCCTTTACTAACACTATCCTTCAGCATAAAAACAATGGCTATCTCTCCTCTGCTACTTTCCTAGACCTATCTAAAGCATTTGACATGGTCACACACAAACAACTCATCTCTGTCCTCAATAACATATCCTTCTCTCAATCAGTCACCAACTGGTTCCAGAGTTACCTGTCTGACCACCAACAATCCATTGTGTGGCAGAATGACATATCTCCCCAACTACCTGCCTTTACAGGGGTTCCCCAAGGATCCATCCTTGGACCCCTACTCTTCTCTATTTTCACCAATAATCTAGCCTCTGCCACCAAACATGACACACTCATACAATACGCAGATGACTCAACCATCATCTGCTCAGCCCAGTCCCTACCCAAACTGCAAAAAGTCACACAGGAAGCCTTTTCCTCTGTTGAAACTTGGTTATCCAATGCCCAGTTAATAATCAACCCAAACAAAACTAAACTACTCATCTTCCAACCCACCAAACATACTCAAAACAACACTCAATTTAACATCACAGCAAAAGACAACACCACTATACACCCACCAGAACACACCAAATTGCTAGGAGTGGAAATAGACAATAAACTAAAATTTGACATTCACATATCCATGACCATAAAAAAAGTTCACAAAAAAATAGGAGCGTTATACAGAAATAAGCAACTTCTCACCAAAGCAGCAAAGATTTCAGTAGCAAATTCCCACCTTATCTCCACCCTACTTTATGCCTCTCCAATATATACCAACCTAAGGCAATGCAATCTAAACAAGCTTGAGACCTGCTACAACAAAATTGCCAAATTCGCCACAGGGGCATTCTACCATGGTCACCACTGTCTCTCACTTGCTGAACTGGGCTGGCTTGAACTTCCTCACCTCCTTCAATGGTATCAACTCACACTCGCCCACAAACTAGTAAACCATCCACTAAATGTCTAATCCCTCCAGAATCTACTCCAACCCTATCACACCACCAGACCACTAAGATCCAGCAACAAAAATCACTTACAGGTCACTAAAGCCAATAACTCTGCTGGAGAAGCACTATTCTCTTGCACCATAGCCAAATTATGGAACTCCCTCCCACCCACAATTACCTCCGTACCATTATTCACCCACTTCAAAGCTTTACTAAAAGCGCATCTAAAAACATGCTGGCTATGCCCTTGCAACTCCCCCTCTAATATCACCCACCCCATCCACCCACTACCTTTCTTTCCACTTCACTAACTGCCTTGATTATAGCAAGCTAGGATGCTCATAAGCCTAACTACTTATTATACAGCAGGAACTTCTTATTGTAACAATTTTTAATGTCTGTTATGTACTTCACAGATGATAAAGATTCTAGTTGTCTACTGATGTACTATGTTCTTCATCTGTAACTATGTTTGTAATTGTTAATTGCTATGTTGATCAAATTGTTAATTGCTATGTAAATCCAATGTAACTACTGTCTGTATAATTTAACTGTTGAGCTTTTCTCTCCGGACCTCAGCTGAAAACGGACCTACGTCCAGTCGGACACTCCTGGTCAACAAAAGTAAATAAATAAATAAATAAATAAACATTTCTGCTCTTTTCCAGCAGGGTACAATGTGGTTACATTCTTGAAGCTCAGTACACAACATACAGTTCAACACACACTTTTGCACCACTAGTTTAATATACACATAACATATCGTTCTCTTACATTTGTAAGACATGCCTATGGATCATATTAATGTTCACAAATGACTTATGGCTATTTACAAAATTCCAGCTAGCTGGGCTGGCAGCATTTCGGTTTGTCACAGTTACAATCAAACTGAAACAAAACAGCTAACATGCATCAAGATGAATTTTGTATAAAAAGCTTTATTAGCTCACAAGAAATAAATTATTAACTTAATTTTGAGTTGGCATCAATTAAAAATTAAATAAAACTTAATTTTCTGTACAGTATATTCTTCTTCCAGCTTTTCCCCGTTAGGGGTCACCACAGCGGATCATCTGTCCGCTTATGATTGGCAGTGAAGTTTTACAGTGTTGAGTTGCCAGCTCGGCGCCCAACATTCCACAGAGGGCACACACACACACACACACACACACACACACACACACACACACACACACACACCTAGGGCCAATTTAGAGTGTCCAATCCACCTACTGCATGTCTTTAGGATGTGGGAGGAAAGCAGAGCACACGGAAGAAACCCACATGACCACAGGGAGGACATGCAGACTCCACGCAGAAGGCACCCCAGCTGAGAATCGAACCAGAGATGTCTTGCTATGAGGTGGCAATGCTAAGTGCTGCACCACCGCAACTGCCCTAATTTGCTGTACAGTATGAAAGTCAGAAAAAACATCACATTACTTACAGTAGTTCCTGGCATTATAGTAAGGCATGCTACATATCAAGCAGCTACAATAAATTTAGAAGTTCCAGGTTTAAAGTCATTTGGTCCTCGGTGGCACTGTGGAATAGTTCTGCATTCTCTGTCTATTCTCTCTCTTAGGCGAGATCCACAAAACAGGTGACAAACACTTCCTGGCCCTGGATGTTGGCTGCTTTAATAGGCTAAAGTCTAGCTAATTTGCAGGGAATCCTGGTTAAAATGCCCCCTATTGAGCAGGCTCCACTTTCCCTCACTGAGAATGGATCTACCTTTTTGGATTTGCTAGTCCAAGAGTTGGTAAGATAAAATATCACAGTTTTTGGTTCCTTCTCCAGAGTGTAGAAAGCTATGGCAGTCCTTCAGCCGGGCTCTTCCTGTTCCTTTCAGCAAACAGTAGGCAAGTATGACTGGAACCATATCTCTCAACTGTCCAGATTTTGACAGAATATCTAGATTTTTGTCCTCACATTTTTTGGTTTGCTTCTCATAAAATTTGTGGTTTTCTAGTAACTCACTGGGGACTGAAGTCACTAAGTAATGACAGAAGCCTGAAGTTCAGACTTCATATCCTTAAGAAAATGAATGCTAATGTAAATACAATTATTCTAGCAACTGAGTTTATAAGAACAATATTTAAAAAATTTCCCTAGTTTTGGGTTTTTGTTGCCCCTATTATTTTAGGCTTTGTTCAGATTTCTTGTGCTAACAGGTTGAGAGGTATGACTGGAACAAGAAGAGAAAATCTAAAAGTCTGAATTCTCTGGCTGACTCCAACTATGACTGCCTGACCGCTCCAAAGTCTAATTGAATAGCATGTCTTAGTGTGACTGTCCCAAAATGACTGGAAGTCAAAATGACTGAAAGTTCACTTCCACTCCAGTATAATTCTTTGCAGAACATTGAGGGCTTGGAATTTCCTTTGTTCTGCAGTTGATGGAGTCCAGTCTTTGAATTAGCTGTTTATTTTACCACAGTGTATTACCTCGTTGATTAACAACACATCTTCAAAAAGGAAGGAATCACAGAGATCACTCTCTTTACATCCTATGAATTTATTACCCCTTTCTGACCTCTTAACACCTAAATCTCCAGGAAGCAGGATTGCAAAGAGTTTAATGCATAAGCTCAGTAAATTTTGTATATTTATGGCATCTCTGTGCAGAAGACAGGGCACTCAATTTAGATGTCAGGCAGAGTTTAACAGATGGAGAGAGGCCTTTGTTTCAAACTCATGTAGTATACCTGTTTCTGGATATTCCAGAGGCCTCCTTAACTAGGAAAACAAATTTAATTGCAAGCCTTTTGTTGATGCCAGGATGCTTCTTTTAAATGCCCTATGTTTTTCAGTATTTTTTATTATTGTTGATGCAAGGAAACAGCAAGATTAATACACAGCCATAAAAGAAAACATAATTAATAGATGCAATCAAGAGACAGTAACAAAGGCAGTATTAATGCAATACTCAATGGCATCAACAATAATAACAGATACAGTGATAACAATAATACTAATAACAACCACGGCTAACAATATCTGTAATAAATGTATTTATTTTCCCTTGATTTCCTTTTCTACTAAAAGGACTGTTCCCACAGTCCTCTGTATCTTCCCAGCTTGGAGATCCACAACACTGTACTACTGACTTCTAGACATGAACAAGAATATCACTTAACGTTTTAGGCCCTGCATCTTAAACAGGTGCTCTCAGAGACCAGAAAGTCTCTGGGGACAAGCACAGATTCTGATCCACAAGAGTGCTATAGACCCTATTTTCCTTCATAGAAAAAGGGATATTACTTTGGCCTTTTCTGTTCTAAAGGAATGGGATACTTCTATCCCATCTTGAACTTTGTAAATTCAACAAACACAATGGTTATGCTCTTAAATGGATGCTATTTGTCATAACAAAGCTTCTCAGACAATACTTTTTTTTTTGGTTTTCTGTACTTGGGCTTCATTTTACAGAGGTTTAATTAGCTAATGTAAAAAATATTTTTAGGAAATATGTAGTTATAAACAAGTAGAGTCCAGTGGTCTACTTCTTACATTCCCCCAACCTGTGACACATTCATTGCTGAGTCAGTATGACATATCATCATTTAGGTTCATAGGTTGGAACTAGGTTAGTTGCCCTCATAGGTCATTTTAATTCTAGCCAAATTTCCTATTTGGTGCTCGGAATTACCTATTCCATTTATCTCTTCATAGACTATATTTTACTTACCTTTAGTTATAATAACTGGAGTCATTCCAAAGATATTTAGAAATGCCCTAAGTGTGGTTTAAAACATTTAAAGGCTGTCTCTGTTCATTAGTATTACAGGGGGAGCCCTGAGACAAATTTCCTATTTCTCATCCATAGATCTAAGCAGTGATTGAATTTGGACAGGGATGAGCTTTGTTTTAGGTGTTCCAGTGAAATGGTATCCTCTGTGAGATATACCTGCCCTTCCAAACTATTCTGTTGGCATTTCAGAAAAGGTTTAGATCTCTGGACTGAGTTCTTCTGATACCATTTAACATGCTGAAGTGTAGTAGGTCCATCAGCTTTTGGTCAGAGGATGCCATGTATGCCAGACACAATTCACCTCTTAATGGTTTGTAAGAGACAAAGTGAACTGACAGGGCTTTGAGGTAGTCCATGTATGGCAAATTGTTTAAACCTAATATCCTTTCTGTATGGTGTCCCTGTGGGTGTTCCAGCTGTTGAATTTGTCTGGACAGATAGTTGCCAAAGGGAGCATTAAACTCAATGAGTGGTCTTATGAGGGCTGAGTAATGGAGGACAATAACATCCTTGGACCTAGAAGTAATCCCTTTGTTAATGAGTAGCATGATGTATAAATGATTACCATCACCGCTTAACAGACGATGCTCCAGGATCTATTTGTTTTGGCTAGTTTGAAGATCTGGGATCCCATCTTTCCTTCATGTTTTTGTTACCGCATTCACTAGAGATGCTCCAGCTTATTTCACTGGTCAGCCCAGCAGTCCCTCAACAAAGGAGTGCTTTGCTATTGCATTCCCCAAGCCCATGTCTAGCTCATAAAATGTTCAGAAATTTTCTCCTCCTCTTATCTCCATCCATCATTAGTATAAAACCACTAAGTCATTGAAAGCAGCTTGCAAAATCATTTATTAGCTGAATAGATAGCAGCACATCTAAACTACACTAGTAAGTTTAGACATGAATAACCTGGCAGAACTAAATAAATGGGCCAAGTCAATCTGGAACATTTCATCCAATCATAGTTTACAATCTTGACTGGTAGAAGTAAGGTGCAAATATTATTCAAAGACTGTTAGCATATTTTTACATAATCCAGACTTTCTCATGATTTTATACACATAGGTACACTAACAAAACTGTTTTCAAGCATTACATCTGTAAACAAGATTAAACTATAAAGACATATTTAGTTTCTAACTGCTTCAAGCGTTCAGTGTTCCTTTGTCCCATAACAAAGCAGTATTTTGAGGCTTATCTGGCAAACAGCATAAACCTTTTTTCTGTTCTGAAATACAGAAATCCATTTCGCAATGTCTGAAACAATTCTACTAGAGAAAATCCATCTTGACCCTTATATTTTTTGACATTTCAATATAGGTCTAACGGTTGGATGAAAGATAGGTCGCTCTCCACATAAAATCTCAAACTGGAACAACTGAGTCAGCTCATAAGAGGTGTATTTTCAGTGTGGTAGTTCCCCAGAGTAGACACATTCCAAAATGATAAGAGAATGCATTTTTTTTTGGTATTTAGCTTTAAACCATGATTCCGGTATAAATTATTTGTTTGGGACAAGCCTTCCTACAGGAGGACTATGTCTTTTGGGGATTCAGTAACTGGACCCAGCTTACAGCGAACTGTAGACTTAGTCATCTACAGCCCTTTAGTGCTGGCTTTCATTTCTGAGAACTAGATGCCACACAAGAGTGGTTACAGCATTAAGCCCTGGGGGACACTACTGGTGACTAGTCTTTTACAGGAGGTAGTTTCCCCTGTTTTGATCTCCTGCATGTAATATGTGAGCCAGATGGTCATCTAGTGGGTGATGTAGGGGAGTTTCCAAGTTTATTAAGCCTTTCTGCTATGCCTGAGAGCAGGATAGTGTCAGAAGTCTTGGCCTGGTCAAGGTTGGTAGTGTACACCATTTTACTTTTGTCTGTTTTTCCTGGTGACTTCAAAAAAGTCCACCAGGCTGAGTAAGCATGACCTACCTTTAATGTATCCAAACTGAGATGGTTCCAGTATTTGAAGGTTCCCTATGTCCTTTTTGATTAATTCCATAATAATTCTTTCCACAGCTTTGCATATAAGGCTGGACAGACTTATGGGCCTATAACTTCCCAGGTATGCAGGGGAATAACTGTTACTTTTTGACATGCACTTGGTGCAAAATCTGTATGCAGACTAAGGTTGAATAGAGTTGTTAGCAGTGTGGCTAAATATCACTTCATGCTATTCAGTATGCATCCAGGGATATTGTCAGGACTCATCAATGCAACATTTTTTGCTTTGGAGAATGCTTTCAGGACTTGGTCTTGTGCGATAGCTGGGGACAATTGGTTTCTTGCATTTCATGTGGGATAGTTGGGGGGTAAAGTTTCAGTTGAATTTATCAGACAGTAGGTTAGCTAATAACTCCAGCTTCTGTGAAGGTGACATCATTTATAACCAGCTCAGCACACTGATGCATTGTGCTCCTGAGATTACAAACATGACTAAAAAGGTCTTGTGAATTTCTTTAGTTTGGGTGGCTATTTTTTGCATTTATTTATTTGCAGTTTGTTTTCCATGATAGCCCATTGGGCTACAAGGACCCCATTTTCAATGGAGTCCTGGGGAGAAAAGCTCCAGAGAAATACAAATACATAGTATAGAAAAAACACATATCCATAATATAGATTTCAATTAAATGTTAAATACGTATTTTGTATAGTACAACCCCATACTGCACAATTCAAATAGATGTTACATAATACAGACAAAATATTTTCATTAGGAAAATTACATCAGGTTAATTCAGAAATTATTATTTTTTTTTTTTTTGGGAATTTTTTAGTTATTGGTCGAATATGTACCAAGGGATGTAAAACTTTAGGGGTTAGTGACAGGCAACAAAGTCTGGAAAGTTAGGAAGAAAGTGTGGTAAAATTATGTTGGATGAGAGCAAGAGCATTTCTACTGTGAAGTAAGGTGAGAGTGCAGTGAGGTTTTAAACAAGGAGAGACTGCTGGTGGTGTGGATGGGAGAAGGAAAAGAGTTCCAGAGGCATGCAAGAGAGAAGGACATCAATTGATTCCCAGCAGGATGTGTTGGTTTATGCAATTTAATTAGGTTTTGGGAATTGGATCTTAGGAGTCTATCTGTTTTATGCATTTCAAAAGTATTTGTTAGGGAGGGGCAGAGAGACAGGTTATGAATGAGTTTGTGTGCTTGAATGAGCTGGGTATATGTGAGGAAGTTTGGTAATTCTAGCCAACTTAGTTGGTGAAGGGAATTATGGTGGTGAGAAGAGGCTCCGTGACCAGCCGCAAATTTGGATATTTTGCTATAACAAGATGAGAGTTTTGTTTTGAGGGAAGATTGTAGGCTGGTTAGGATAGATGCACCATATAAAAGGGATGGGATGAGGTATGTATTAGCTAATGTAATCCTGGTGGTGGGAGAGATAAAGCGACTGCGGCGGTAAAGCATATCTAGTTTTTTATGTTTTTTTTTATATTTGCTTGTAGATGCTTATCAAATTTTAGTTGCTTGTCAATGATAATTCCAAGTAATTTTGTGTCAGAAACTAGTTCTAGGGGGCTATTATTGCTGGTAATTATGAAGGATTGTTTGTCTAGGGAAGAGGTTTTGGATGCATTGAATAAATAGAAGTTATGTTCTTACCATAACGTTCCATGTTAGTTGTCTTCTTCTCGCCTTCTTCTTGCTGGATGGGTTCGGAGCCGACCTCGGCTCCGACTCGGCCACTCTAAAAGCTCGAGAGTTGGTTCCACCGGCTCGAGGCTCCCCTTATATCCCACAATGCTAGGCGAGAGTTACCTCAGATCTCGTTTGTAAGCTAACCCCAGCTTATAATAGTAACAGAATAACTCTAGAAACAGAGTCTACCTCTAACAACAGGAAGGAAGAAGGGTGACCTACATCCTGATCCAGGAAGTATGCACAACAGCATATGCCTAAGAAAGAGGTGGTAGAAAGAGAGGTCACGATCACAACTCCTCTAGGTCTGTCCAGGCCAGGGGGAAGGAGGGTGGGACGCAAGAAGAAGGCGAGAAGAAGACAACTAACATGGAACGTTATGGTAAGAACATAACTTCTATATGTTAAGTTGTCTATCTCGCCTTCATTCTTGCTGGATGGGACCGCGTCCCTAGCACCTTGTCCCGGGTGGCCTAACGGAACAGACTCCTGAGAACAGTGGAACCAAAATTAGCTCTATGTCTAGAAGCTAAATCCAACTTATAATGAGAAATAAAAGTGTGAGGAGTAGCCCAAGTAGCCGCTGCACAAATGGTGTCAATAGGCAGTCTGTCTTGGAAGGCTAAAGAAGTAGCCAAAGCTCTGGTGGAATGGGCTTTAGGTTTATTGGGCAATTTTTGTTGTCTAATTTCATATACCAGGGAAATCAAAGATGCTAGCCATCTGGATAATGATACCTTTGAAACTGAAAGTCCCTTTCTGCTTTCCGCATAGGAGACAAACAGCTGATCAGATTTTCTGAATTGTTTTGTTCTATCCAAGTAGTACCTCAATTGACGATGAACATCCAGGCAGTGTAATTTTTGTTCAGACCTATTGGAATACTCTGGAAAAAAGACAGGGAGGTCAATGGTTTGGTTTAGATTTGATGTCGAGACCACCTTAGGCAAAAAGGACGGGTTAGTCCGTAAAGATACTCTGTCCTTATGAAACAAAAGATAAGGAGGACGACAACTGAGTGCTTGAAGCTCTGAAACTCTTCTAGCTGATGTAATAGCTACCAGAAAAAGAGTTTTCCATGATAACAATTTTAAGGAACAGGAAGCTGCAGGTTCGAAAGGGGAAAGAATCAAAGAAGCAAGAACTAAATTTAGGTCCCAAGGAGAAGGAGGATTTCTTATAGGAGGTCTGAGAAGAAAAACTCCTTTCAAAAAGGCTTTGCAGAGTTTGTGGGACATTAGGGCAGATTCAGAAATACCCACATGAAAATTAGAAATAGCTGCCAATTGAACTTTAAGTGTAGAGGGAGATGAACCTGCATGGAAGAGTTCAGCTAGAAAATCAAGGACTAGTTGGATGGAAGCGGTGAAAGGATCTATGTCCTTTCCTTGTGCCCAATATGAGAAGCATTTCCACTTACTCAAATAAATCTTTCGAGTGGAAGATTTATGGGAAGCTATCAATATATCTCTAACCGAGTGAGATAATTGAGGAAGCCTGGCTAAGGTTGGAACTGGAGGAACCAAGCAGTGAGGTTCAGAGAGGGGAGGGAGCGATGAAACTGACCCGACTGATGGATCAAAAGATCTGGAACTAGGTCCAGATTCCACGGTCGCTCCAAGAGAAAATGGTGTAGAAAGGGGAACCACACTTGTTGAGGCCAGTAAGGAGCAATGAGGATCAATGAGGCCTTCTGAGCGATAGCTTTCTGTATTACTTGAGAGATCAGTGGGAAAGGAGGAAATGCATACAGAAGTCCCCGGGGCCAAACTTGGACTAGAGCGTCTCTGCTGGGTTGGCCTGGTAAAGGGAATAGAGTGAAATATTCTCTGCACTTGCTGTTTTGGGGAGTAGCAAAAAGATCGCAGCAAGGCTGACCCCACTTGAGAAAAATTTCTCTTACTACAGAGTCTTTCAGAGACCACTCGTGAGGCATGAGAATAGCTCTGCTCAACTTGTCCACAATATGATTGGACTTCCCGGGGATGTGCGTTGCTATCAGAAAACGCTGAGAAGAAATCGCCCATTGCCACAGTCTGAGTGCTTCTCGACACAGGATATGATCTGGTTCCGCCTTGTTTGTTGATGTACCACACTACAGACATATTGTCTGTCTGGATTGCAATTGTTCCCAAGGGAAGAGAGTCTTGAAGGGCTTGCAACGCTAAAAGCACTGCTCTCATCTCCAGAACATTTATGTGCAAGTGGCATTCGTTTGGTTGCCATGTGCCCTGGACTGTCCTGCCCTGATAATGCCCCCCCCACCCGATCAGGGAGGCATCCGTTGTCAGTGTAGCAACCGGAGGAGGTGGAACAAAGGGTCTTCCCGACAGGAGCTGGGGGGAAGACATCCACCACATGAGATGCTTTTTGCACGCTTGCGTGATCACAATGGTGTGAGACATTGGTAGTTCCTGGTATGATCATTGAGTAAAAAGCATCAACTGAAGGATCCGCATGTGGTATCTGGCTAATGGAAGGAGAGGTATGGCCGCTGCCATAATTCCCAACACCTTTAGAACTAACTTGGCTTTGATTCTGTTGTTGTTGAGAAGGAGTGATACCAATTTGTGAATGTCTGATATCCTTTGATGTGTTAGCCTTGCAGACATGTTTATCGTATCTAGGTTTGCGCCTATATAGGTAATAGTACGACAAGGCGACAAAACAGACTTTTCGCAATTTATTGAAATACCCAGTTTTTGACAAATGCGAAAAGTATAATCTCTGGCCATCAGAAGGAGATGCTTGGTGGGAGCTGTGAGGAGCCAGTCGTCCAAATATGGAAACACCTGGAATCCTTGTTGTCTCAGGTGAGAAGCTACCACTGCCATGCATTTGGTAAACACCCGGGGGGCAGTGGTGAGACCAAAGGGCAGGGCCCTGAACTGAAAATGACTGGTTCCCAGCCTGAAGCGGAGGAATCTTCTGGAGCGCCTGTTCATTTTATGTGATAGTACGCATCCCGAAGGTCTATAGAGCACATCCAGTTTCCTTTGCCCAAAGGGAAGGATGGATTGCAGCGTGACCATCCGAAATCTTGTTTTCTTGACTGATTTGTTCAAGACACTGAGATCCAATATCGGTCTCCAGTCCCCTGTTTTCTTTGGAACTAAAAAGAACCTTGAGTAGATTCCGGATCCTTGTTGGTCTGCTGGCACTGGGTGAATTGCTCTTTTGCAAGCAGTTTTGAAATTTCCAAAGCTGCTAGATCCCTTTGAGCGGGTGGAACATCTAGAAGGGATTTTTTTGACTGATTTGGAAAGCGAAGAAAGGGGATAGAATAGCCTTCGGAAATGATGGACTGTACCCATTTGTCTTGACTCAGGGATAGCCAGGCTTCTGGGTACAGTGACAATCTTCCCCCGACTGCCTCTGAAGATGGGCAGTCGGGCAACACCTCAGGGATGCTGAAAAGGCTTGTCAGGGAAGGCTTCCCGATTGCCCTGGTTCTGCGGACCCCCCTGCCCCTAGGGCGACGTCTACCATTGTTATTCCCACCTCTGCCTCTGGTGGGAAAACGACTCTGTGCGTCAGGCGAAGTCCCTTGAGATTGTTTACGGAACCACATCTTTCCACCCTTCTGGCCTTTGGGGTAAGGCCTGGAAGGAGTCGAAAAACGGACTCCGATGGCAGAAAGGGTCTTGCCATCAGTTTCGCACCTAGTCAGGGTTTCTTTCACTTGAGGACCAAAGAGAGATGATCCATCAAAAGGGGAGTTCGTGAAAGACGTCTTGAAAGGGTCCGCAAAATTGCATAGCCGCATCCAGGCGTGCCTACATAAGGCCACCCCAGTCCCTGCGGCTCTGCTCGCTCCATCAGCCGCGTAAGAAAGGAGGCGCATGGAGGAGTTGGATATGGAATTAAGGGTAGCCAGCTGCATGCTCATCTTGTCTTGGAAACCCGCAGCTGTAGGATCCTTTAACATTTCACTCGCTTCCTTGATCAAGTCCCTTTGAAGACGAGTAAAATGGCACAGGTAGTTCAGCGAACGCATGGTAAATGTCGCTGAGGAGAACATCCGCTTCCCGTACCTATCCATGGACCTAGATTCCTTGTTAGGTGGATGGACAGGTACTGAAGGATCAGCTAATTCCTTCTTTGTGGCAGCAGCTACCACCATAGCATCCACAGAAACTCCTTTTGTTAGAAATTGCTTGTCTGCTGGAGCTGTTATGAACTTAGAGGGTCTCCTGGAAGTGGGGTCCACTGAATCAGGAGCCGTCCATGCCTTCTTAGCAACCACCTGCATGAGGGGGTCGAAGGGGACACCCAGGAGGTGGAAGGACGAGCCAAACGCCTCAAGATACACAGATTCGTCCTCCGAAGGGTTGAGGGCTGGCCAATTTCCCCTCTGTTTCAGGATCTCCAGAATGTCTGCAAATGAGACATCTTCAGAAGGGGAACGGGGGGAACCCTCAGAATCATCCAAATCTGTGTCTGACGTGATGGACTCAGGTGAGTCAATGTGTTTCCTCTTACACTTCCTCTTCCGAGGGGGCTCTTCTGCCAAATCAGGAGAGGCCTCGGAAGAGGATGAAATCCCCACGGGGGGCTCCTGAGGAGCTGGCTCTCTGCGGTCCGGGATGAGGGAGTGAGTCGACTTACACTGAGGCACCATAGAGGGAGGGGCGGACGGAACCGACTGTGGAGTAGAGCCAGGCTCTAACACACTCCGCATGACCTCGAATGCACCCCTGTCAGGCAGAGCCAGAGGTCCCCACTCTGAGGAGCTAAGAACCCCCCTCGGCACCGACAGTGATGGCTCCGAGGCCGATGTCGGAGCCGAACTCACCAGAGCCGAAGCCCCGAGAGGGAGAGGGGGGTCGGACAAGGGTCCAATGCCACTCACCCCCTCAGAGCCGACGAGGGAAGTCCGGCGCCGAGATTCCTCCAAAGAAGAAAACGGAGCCGACGATGGAGCCGAAGACAATTGTATGGGCTCCGACGTAATCACAGTCTCGGTTCCGACACGACCCGGCTCCGAACTCAAGAGAGTCGAAGGAGGAAAATGTTGATGGACCGGGGCAGGCATCGACTGATGAGTCGGGCTCTGAAGCATCTGGGCCAGTGCCTCGGACTTAAGTAGTCGACTCACTACCCTCTGAAGGTCATGATCCGACAGCCTCGATGACCTAGAGGAGTGAGACCTTTGGCCCGTTCAGACAGCAGGGGAGATCCTGGAGCCGAATGAACGGAGCCAAGAGATGGTGACCTGGACCTCTTCCTAGTTGTCGGCTCCGAAGGTCTGGTCGGAGCCGACACGGGAACTTCTATAACCTCGGCTCTGGCCGGAGCCGAGGAGCCACAGAAACTGTGGACTGAGACTTATCGGCTCCAGCCGGAGCCGATAAAGGCAAAGGTTGAGAAACCTGAGGTCTCGGCTCAGATACCGGAGCTGAAGACCTAGATGCCTTAGAGGGCTTCCCTGTTGAAACAGACAGGGAATCCTCTGGCTTCAGTAAGCCTCTAAGAATTAATTTATTTTTTCTTTCCTGCAGGACCCTGGGGCTGAAGCCATGACACACAGCACAGGAGTCCTGCAGGTGCAAAGGCCCCAGACAATAGACACAAGAAGTGTGAGCGTCTGTCAGAGACATTTTCTGACAGCACGCATCACACTTCTTGAATCCGGAGACCTTTGCTTCTTTAGACATTGTGTCAGAACAGGAGTACACAAAACACGCACACAAACACACTAGTTATACCCTGTCCAATTAATACAATAAAACATTAGTAATACTAGTAATTTAAACTACAATAAACTACTATAAACACACACACTCCACTAGGGAAGTAAAGGCCTGTAGGCCCAAGGGAAGAACCAAAGGTTCTTGGGGAAAGAAACGGAAATTTTTTTTTTTTTTTTTTTTTTTTTTTTTTTGGGGGGGAATAAAAGTTTTCTAACCTACACTAATTAAGACAAATATTAAATTAAAGGGGTTTTTAAAGTCTAATTTTCACAAGAAAATAGTACTCACCAGGAACCGGTAGAAACAACCAACCTCGAAGCTGTAGCGGCAAACGAGATCTGGGGTAACTCTCGCCTAGCATTGTGGGATATAAGGGGAGCCTCGAGCCGGTGGAACCAACTCTCGAGCTTTTAGAGTGGCCGAGTCGGAGCCGAGGTCGGCTCCGAACCCATCCAGCAAGAATGAAGGCGAGATAGACAACTTAACATCATAAGTTTTGTTTTAGTTGCATTAAGGCTAGATGGATGTCAAGCATCCACTGTTCAGTGGAAAAGAAGGCAGCTTGTGTTACACTGTTTCGAGTTGTGATGGAAGGGGAGGAACACATTATAGTAGTATCATCAGCATACTGGATGACACTGGAGTTAGGAATGGCTTGGAGGAAATCATTTATGAATATGTTGAATAGTAGGGGGGCCTAGAATGGAACCTTGGGGGACGCCCGTGGATGTATTAAGGAAGGGTGAGGTAGCTTTTTTCCATTTAACTGCTTGTTGCCTGTTTGTGAGATAGCCTGAGAACCACTGGGTAGAGGAAGGGGATAGGTTAAGTTTAGAAAGTTTGGTAAGAAGGAGGTTGTGGGAAATAGTGTCAAATACCTTAGAGAGGTCGAGGAAAACAGTGGATACAAAGTGCCCAGAGTTGCGGGCTTTGTTGATTGTTTCTAGGAAGAAGAGGAGGGCAGTGGAGGTACTATGACCTGGTCTAAAGCCATGTTGTGTGGGGGTAAGAAGCTGATTAATGATGAGGTAGGGTAAGAGTTGTTGGTGTACACACTTTTCAAGATGCTTAGAAATAGGGGATAGGATGGCGATAGGGTGAAAGTTTGGGATGTCATTATTATTGCCACCTTTATGGAGAGGAATAATAAAGGCCTTCTTCCAGTGCTGGGGGACCTGGCTTTCCGATTAATTAGTATGCTGATAGGGAGAACAATGGTGTCTGCGGCTACTTTTAGGAGGTAGGAGGGAATTTCATCGGGACATTGGAACAAAGTTTTAATTTTAGGAGAAGTTTTTTTATGGTGGATATAGAGATGGGATTAATAGAGAAAGGTGGAGGTTGGGGGCAAAGGATGCTAGGGGAGGAAGGGATGGGAGCATGCTGAGGAGGCGTTGTAGAGTTGTTGGTGAAGGATGATGTTAGCTTGCTTATGGACTCTATGAAGAAAGAGTTAAATTGGGTGGCCAAGTTCATATCAGAGGCATCTGGGTTGGGGCAAGGGTTTTCTTTTTTTTCCTGGGTTGAAGACAGATGAGATTCCTTTCCAAAATAGTTTGGGATTGGTGGTGTGGTTGGTTTGGAGAGTGGAGAAATAGGCTTTGCGGTCTAAGGTAATACATTTTTTGACTTTATTTCGTAGTGTTTTATATTTGTTTAGGGAAATAGTGGTTTTATTTTTACGGTGACGTGTCCAGGCTTTGTCACAGAGTCGCATAGTAGCTAAGGTGTTTTTGGTTAACCAGGGTATAGGGTTACTTTTTATACAATTTGTTTTTAGAGGGGCAAAGGAGTTGAGCAGGTTTGTGAAAGTAGAGTTAAAGTAGGATAGAGCATTATCTAGGGAAATAGTTTTTAATGGGTTCCGGTTTGTGCTTTTTAGTGCATTTGAGGAGGTTTCAGCATTGAAGTTCTTTAGGCAACGAGTGGAAATATAGGTGTGAGTTAGTTGTATAGAAGTGGGGAGATGGTGGGCAAAAGTGGGGAAATGGTCAGCTAGTGGGTCTGGGAGAATACCACTATCAGAGATATAGTGAGGATGGGATACTAGAATCCAGTCTATTGTAGTTCCAGTGATGGAGTTCTTGGAAGGCCTGGTAGTGGAATTGATTAGTTGTGTAAAGTTATATAAGTTAATATTGAGTGAGTTAGTGGGAGATTGCATTGTGGCCCAGATTATGTTCATGTCCCCCAGAATTATGGTTTCATGAGTAATGTTGGTAGAGACCCAGGACAGAATATCTTCAAGGGATGAGATATTGTTGCCAGAGGGGAAAAAGAGGGAAAGAACAAATATGAGTTTATGCTTGTTTAGGTCGAGTAGGGCTGGTATTATTTCTGGGAAAGGGTTTGGTATAGGGGTTGACTAAGAGGGATAACGAATAAAGGAGTGCTACACCACCTCCCTTTTTTGTGTTCTGTCATTCCTTAACATGCGGTAGTTGGGAGGAGTTATTTCAGAATCTTGTATGTGGGGCTTAAGCCAGGTTTCTGAGATGGAGAGAATATTGGGCTGGTTATGTAGAAGCCAGGCATGAAGGTTTAGAATTTTGTTATATAGGCTCTGAGAATTTAGAGCTGAGAAGTGGAGGGGTTTGCCTGTTGTTTGGGGGGGGGGTTGGATGCAGTGTGGTAGAGGGGCCTGGGTTTGGGTGGATGTCCCCGGAGAGAAGGATAGAGAAAAGATGATGGATGAGGTATTTGGTTTGTTTGGGGTGTAGTATACAGGTAGAGAGTTTTGTGGACATTAGACTAGTGTAGCTGGGAACAGTGTTTTTAGAGTTAGGTAGGAGTCTATAGGGGAAGAGCATGCTAATGTTGAGGGGTAGAGACTGGGAGATATTTGAGTAACGGTAGATGTGTACCTTGTAGAGGATGGGGTAGTGGTGTGAAATGGGGGGAGTGGTTTGCGTTAGTAGGCTAGGTGATATAATTTAGGTAAGTTAAGGTAATTAGAAGTATTATTTGAGTAAGTAGGGATAGAGATTTGAGGGTCATGATGTTGGTTATTAGAATAGAAGTAGGGGGTGAGTTAAGTTGTGAAGTTAGTTTGAGTACGAGATTATGGTTTAGGTTAATTGTTTAGTAGTTTATCAGGATAAATTGTGTTTGGCAGTTAACTGAAAGGTGGGCTTACTATAATGGGTGAACTGTGGGAGGAAATTTTGGGGGGCATGATGGGTAGTTTGGATTGGATGGTGGAAATGGTGGGAGTGGCTTGCTAAGTATAAGTGTAGGGGTAATGGGGTGGTTGTGATTTGGGGGTAGGGTAAGGGAGCAGAGTGAGCCTGTAGGGTGAATGGAAAACGGAGCGAGTAGAGCCAAGGAAAGGAAGAATCAAGGTCATCAGTGAAAAACAATTAGTGGAGTGTAAGGTAAGTTCAGACAAAAGTATGCAAGGGGTAAGGGATATTCTAGCAGTGGTATAGGGAAAGTATTAGAGTGGTTCAGAGAGGTAAAAGGAAGGAAGGTAAAGTTAGAGTATGGGGGAGGGGTTGGAAAGAAAAGAAAGTGAAAGGAACTGGGGGAGAGGTTGGAATAGAGACTGGAGATGGATATCACAGTGGCCTAGCTGGTTGGAACCAGTACTGACAGGATCAGGTCAGCAGTGTGAAACAGCACTGAAACAATTAGAAAGGATGCAACTGTGAAAATTAGAGCTGATGAGCTAATGATAGCAAGCCAGAGATGGAAATGTTGCAGATATAAGTTTAAAAACAGGAGACAAAGGGAACAGAAGATGTACTAGGGGTTAAACAACACTTTAGAGTGTGGCTGGCAACATTAAACCTACATATACTGAAACTATTGAGATAAAACAACATTAAACTAAAAGCTATTGGTACTATTAGTTAAAACAGCAAGGAATGTGGTTGACTGCTGGCATTGTGTTGCTCCCTGGTGGCCAAATTAAGTTACAACATCCAGAAAAACTAACCTGTGTGTATGCTCATCTGCCTGTAGTAATACTTTAAATAAGGAGCAGTTTACTTTTTTGAAAGCAAACAGTTTTAAAAATAGATTCACCACAAATTTGGCATTGTTGTATTTAATTAAGCACATGATTTATTTGTTTAATTTAATAGTGACAGCTTTACCATTTTGGTCGTAGTCTTTTTACTTTAGGCCAAAATTATCTTCCTTGTATTGTATAGCTTGTTGATATTGTAGTTCCATCGAGGGGCAGGTCTGTGGTCTGCCCTGCAATTTTTCTGCAGGGAACAGCTGCATCAGATATTTTGTCTTAGAAAAGTTTCTAAAGGAATCATGGATGTAGAGACCCGCTGGTTTAAATTTTATTTTAGGAGATGTTTTTATGGTCAGACCTAACAAGGGACAATGATATGTTAAGGATGGTGCAAGATGCGACCATATTAATAGGGACATGGTCTAAGATGTTGTTACCCCTAGTGGGTCCCATAGTGTATGCTTTAACAAATTCTGGGAATCTTTGTGCTTGTGCACTTGCGGTGGTGTAGGTTTCCCAGTTTATAGTCAAGTAGTTAAAATTACCTAGGAAAATGGTACTGGGTTTACTACTGAGTGATTCTAGTTTCTGTAGCTAGGCTTTCTGGCTTTCTTGGGTCATTCCCCTCAACCATCACTATATCTCTTTCTCCTACTAATATATATTAACCCTCCATTTTCTCCTCCTACTACCATACCTTTATCTTAACTTCTCACTTTATATCGTATCTGTCTCACCTTGCTTATTCACTCCTCTCCCCTCACCTCTTATCCCTGCTCAACTGGCTTTATTTACTAATGCTTGCCCTACTAGCTGAATCCACACAAAAATTACTCACGAATCTGATGTGAATGTATATCTTCTGCCAGCTTGCTACTCTATGTAATAGTGTAGTAATGTCCAGACTTTTGTTTGTTACTCCTCTGCATCAAACACCGTGTGTATGTGTGTGTTGTAATGTATGAAATTTTGTAGTTAACTATGTCATTTTAATTGCCTCTAGAGCTTTTCTCTTTGGGCCTCCCCTCTGTCCCAGTCAAACCTTCCTGGTAAACAAATGTTAAATAAATAAAATAGATAGTGGCAGTCCTATTGCTAGCTAATGTATGGTGGGAGACCTTTCTGTTGGTGATTTGGATATGAGGACGCTGTAGTGCATCATACTACTTAACCAGCCTTGACGTGAGTCTCTATTGAATGAAGATAGGGACACCTCCACCCTTTTTTCCTCTTCTGCACAGTGGCTTGTTAAACATGTGGCAGGCATTATAGTGCAGACTCTACACAGACATCTACATCCTCCAGGATGAGGAGGACTTGCAGGGACTGGAATTTATTGTTTAGGCTGCTAACTTTGATTTGCGACACCTTCATATTTTCCTTTGCTTGTTTCATCACATTAGTAGGTTTATCTGGTTGATATTTTCTAAAAAGGCACTATGGGGGTGGAAAATGTCTTTGCCAATATCCAAAAACTTGGAGGGGGGAGAGACAGGTGCAGGCCATCCCTGGCGAAGCAGTGTGGTCTGCTGAACATATCCCCCCAAGTTGACAAATATTGGTCTCCCTATGAATGACACCAAAAACAAAGCCAATTATTAATGTCAACTATTTTTTGCTTGTATTATGGTATCTTTTTCTGCAGAAGGTAGAATGCTGCTCAATGCTAGGCTTATACTTACTTGTGACACGTAGTCTGAGAGCTGTATCATGCCTCTGTTCATATAATCCAAGGAGTTATGTCTCAGATTAGGTACCTGAAATATGAAATCACGAGTCCCTCGTGCTCAAGGCAAACAAAAAGCCTTGTTCTGGTATATGTACAATGTGGAACATGCCTGTTTCCTCTGCAAGGAAGTGCTGGAGGTCTGGTTCTAGGCAACAGGTCAGCCTTTTACATTATGGAGAAAATAAACACTTTGGCACAATTCTTGAGCTGCAGTTTGAACTCTGTACTGGGGTTAAAGATTTTGTAAAGACTGTCAGATCTGCATCCTCTGTGAATGGATCACCCACCCCTTGCACAACACACTTCTCAGTTCGGTGGACAATAGGTAGTAGATAGTGAATGAATTCTCTTTTCTGTTACAGAGAAAATTCCTATGTTCCTATCCACTATTACCTTTAATTAGACTCCTACTCACAAAATTTGCAAAAGATAATCTCTTTGTTCTTGCACTGTACTGCCCAGTTTCAAGTTCTCTGCTATCTGGAAGTTCATGGTAACTATCCTAGTACAAGCCAAAGAACTTCTCTTTAAAAAGAGAAATCCCACTTCCCTTCAGGGCCACATTCCTGATCATGCTGGGCAATCCACTGGAATTTTAGAGGAGGCTAAAATCAATGGGAAGCCTGTCATCAGAGTTAGTCTACTAAATAGAACAGGCTTCCTATATAGGCACAGAAGTATTACAGTCTTCCTTAACTACTTTGTTTGCAGATGATCTTGAATTATCTCCTTCACCTGTATGACGTGCATGTTATTCTGCAGATAAAGTGTGTGCCTTGGGTGCTTCCCATATGATATCTCAAATCCAAAACCCTTTCCAAATGTACCTTTAAAACGCTTACTGTATGAACAATTTCATCAAGTATGCATGTGATTTAAAAATTGATATACAAAAGGGAAAATAGGTTTCTGCATACACAAATGGTTTTGCAGATAAGCAAGCCTTACTGCATTTCACCCCTTACATTGTTCCCAGTTCATGCTTATTGCAACTTACAGAAGCATTTCTATAAAGTACATAATGTTTACATCCAACAATACACAAAAATTGATTGACATTAGGGATTTGGTCACTTGTGATACCGAATGGGTCATTTACTTTACCATGGGTGTGTGGAGCATTTTATAGTGGTCAGATGTCTCGTCTACTTCAATGAAGAATATCACTTCATTTATGTGATATCAGATGTCACAGGGAACATAGTGCCCTTCACAGACACAAAAAGCAACATAATAGGGCTATTTTTAGTTTTATTGGTATTGTGTACCAAAGTATTTACCTAGTTAGTGAGATAAATACCGAGTTCTTAAAAACAAGAGGAGATGGATAATAAATCTGGGTGCTATGCTTGGTAAATGTTTAAATGAAGCAAAATAAATCTGATATAACAATTTATTTACTTGTAATTTAGTGTATTCCATATTATTAGGGTGCAACTTTATTTTTACCTTATCTGTTTCTAAATACAAAAATTATTTTAAGGTATATAGTTCATATATTTACAATACATAAATTCCAATCATGTTCATACACTCAATATTATTCATTATGACTTCTGTGCAGAGTTTTTCCATATTGACAGGTTTAGAAGGACATCCACTTCATGTTTTATGTATGCACTGAAGAAACTGTGTGTTACAGAGGGAATTCCATCAGCTGCTGAACATTTTTGATGTTGGTTGCTCAGTAAATTTCACTGTTTAATTTGATAACAGTGTGGCACTGTGTTTGTGTGTGCACCCGCATGCATCTGCTTGTACGTGCTCTTTGTCTGAGATATTGAAATTTCAGAGTAAGCAATAAATATCAAAATTTGATCCTACATACATCACTACAACAAGTTTTGAACAAAGATAAAGAAAAACATGCCAGTACCCAATGAGAAACCTCTCTGACATTATGAGTTTTGGCTGGCAAAATTGTGGCCAAGAAACTTCTAATCAATAAGTTCCTTAAAGGGTCTCAGCATCTCTTCCTGTATTTGAAGAATCATACTTAGAACTGTCTCCTTCAATAGCTGTGAAGTTAATCTCTTGCAAGATTGTCATCACCACTGTGTCCTGCCTGATCTTCGGGGCCTTATATGCTGGGAATTTACTTGATTTTTCACAAGGATTTTGTATCCTCTTAGGGCTAATCCACATTTTCTCCAAAAAGTGGTGCAAAAAGAGTTTTAAATCCTACTTGTCAGTCTTTCTGCAATTATCCTAAACCATGTCAATCTGCATACTATTTTCTTTTTTCCTTTTACAGTGATCCCAGAAATTTGAATTTAATTAAAATTATTTCAAATTTTACAGAAAAAACAATTACAGTCACTAAACAAAAAAACTCTCAAATCTTTCATTGAAAGCAGACTTAGCATTAGCAACAGTAGCGTCTCTTCCTCTAAACCTCACATTTATTGAAAGTCCATTTACGAAGCTGTTAAATTACAAGAAACATACTGAGATTAATAGTCAAATTGCTTATACTAATGCACTAATTAGTGGCTATGTAAAGAGCCCAGGGAGTTAAAGACAATATGTAACACACATTTGCTACCAGCACTGGATGCATGTGTCCCATTTCTGGAGATGACGAGAGATCATTGTCTCAGGAAGTGACTTGATTAGAGTCACACAGCAAACAAACCAAGGCTGAGAAAATCATACCCTGCACTATAGGAAGCAACTTAGTAAGAGCTCTCAGCCTTACTCATCTGCAGCAAGTGGCAGACAGGCACTGTTGTAGACCAATGCAGCACATTCACACATACTAAATAAAAATGTATTCATAGTTAAAATATTAATATTAAACACTTAGACATCATGATGCCCAGTTTACTAATAACTAAATAATAAACAGTAGACAGTAAACACAACAAGGAAACCAAGTGTTGTACAGAAAGAGCACTGCTCATATTATGATGTTCCTGTTTATCTTCATCAATTACTTCCTTTACACAAAGTCTTCTTTGGCATGTAAGACCTAAGTATTTATAATGACAAGCACACTACCTGGATGCTAAATGGCCCTAGTGTTTGCTGCAAAAAAGTGTTGATCGTGAGTTCTGGATGCTGAATGAAGAGCTTGCTGTTGCTGCAAAAGTAATTCCATCTTCCTGTAGCAATTTATCACTGTTTGCTATAAAAGGACCATTTCCTTCTGCAATGCAAAAGAAATTCAGGCACAAATTCCTGGATCGCTCAATCTCTGCCTGTTTGCAGTAAAATCACCATCTTCGGCTGCAGTGCAAAGTAATTCAAGCACCAACTTCCTGGTCTAATGAATTACTGGTATCTGTAAAAGCACTATCTCCTGCTGTAATGCAAAAGTCATTCCTGTTACTGCTGAAATCAGTGTTCTGCTCCAGAGTGTTAAAAATTTTACCAATTCCTGGAAGCTGATCCAGCCTCACTGGCAAATGCTCTGAGCCATTGAGGCTGGAGCTGGACTAGGATGCAGAGCAACTGATTGAGAAAGTAATTACTGCACATTTTCTTTTAGAAGAGCCACAGCAGAAAAACTGACCAGGAAAATCATTCCTGAATGTAGAATACGTATGCGTGTCTGGGTGTTGTACCTTTAAGAAGTATTTCCAAGGACTGAATGTGCATAAATAGCAAGCACGTGCTAGCTTCAGTTCCATTTTGAGATTACAGCCAGAGAGTGAACATGTATGAGTCAGTCAGTCTGTTTATAAGTTTATCTAAATTGAAGTTATTTGCCTCAATCCTGATGTGTTTGTACATAAAAAAGCTGCTTGAACAAAGCCCATGCATGTTTGTCTATTTCATCCTGATGAGATGAACGACATGGTGTCAGAACTGGAATTCCAGAGATTGTTTTTCAGTGATACGAGGTGCAGAAGTGACAGTGAAGGCAGAATAACAGAAACAATAGTAAAAAAGGGCCAGAAACAAGCTAAAGGTAATGAAAACTTGCACAAATTATTATTTTATTAAAAAAGATACAATAGAGCATTACAAGGGCACAAAATGCATTACTAAGCAAACTAATAGAAATGTTTATTAAGCAAATGAAAGGCATAAAAAAGTCTATTGCATGTGTCTTTCGGCTTTTCCCGGTTAGGGGTCGCCACAGCAGAACTCCGGTCCACTAATGATTGGTAGTTGATTTTTACATGCTGAGTTACCAGACCTGACGCACAACCTTCAACGAAGGTATGCCCATTCACTCATGTCTCCATGCAGAAGATGCTCTAGCTGAGAATTGAACCGGACAGCGTCTTACTGTGAAGCGACAACGCTACCGCAGCACCATCACCAAAAGTTTATTAATTAAGCAAAATGTTTGAAGTTAAGATATTTGGTAAGACTATCAGAAAAGCACGTAGGAGGTTCAGAGTCATCTCGGAATTGCTAAACGAGCATGTTTAGAGTAAAACGAGCACAAGAAAAGTGATTAAAAGGGCAAAATGAATATAATAAAAGGAAGAAAGGACATATTAAGCATAAATAAAGCAAGGTGACTACATGTTGTTTTGGCATAAACAGTTATTTTGCATTAACTAAAGCCCTGAATAGCATTCAATAACAAAAGGGTCGTTGCTCTGCCAAATCCAGCTGTTCGTAACAAAAGTCCAAAAGTAAACGAAAAAACGTAGCTGGATGCTGCTGGTTATATAAAACAATTTATTCCATAAAACAAGTACAACACGTAATGAGCGCTTTCGGGTTGATCCCCTTCATCAGATAAAAGCATTACATCACATTGCTGTTTTTAAAACACATCCTACCCAATCATCAATTAATAAAAAACCCGCCTTTTGCTGAGTGCTGGTTTGAGCGGAACTACATCATTTAATCCTGGATCCCTGTGTGCTGTCAATTCCAGGATCCATTTAGTCTCAGCCAATTCAGTGTTCAATTTGATATCACCCCCCCTATGGGTCAAGTGCAAATTCACAATCACTCTGAAAGTAAAGCTATGCAAAGGATATTTTTTCAGATGTCTATACAATGCATTACTTTCATTTTCATTTCTAATGTTAGACAAATGTTGAAGTATCCTTTCTTTCAACATCTGATTGGTCTTCCCGACATAATAGCTCGAACACGAGCTACACTCAGCTATATAAACTACATCAGTAGTATTACAAGTTGCTTTCCTTAAAACATATACCTTATTATTATTGGGGTGGCAAAATTCCACCTTTTTAATAAAGGCACATGCCTTACAGCGACCACAAGGGACTGTCCCTGCTCTCCCCATAACACTTTTCCGGACTGAAAACCTCTCTTCTCTACATAGAACGTCTTTTAAATGTTTGTTCCTTTTGTATACAAAACGCGGTTGAGTGCCCACCATGTCTCTAAGAGACTCATCACTAGTTATGATATTCCAGTTTTTACGTATAACGTTACTGACCCCTCTAATATCACTCCCATAAGTCAATGTTACCTTTCGGGTACATGATCTAACATCCCTTACCACATGGTTGTTGCAGGATGTATTTAGCCATGGTTTATATTTATCAGACCTATATGGTTTGTTCTTCTTTATAACCTCCTTAACCATTTTCTCATTATAACCTCTGTCAATGAAACATTGACCCAAATGTACCAATTCCCCCTCAAACTGTTGGTCATCCTTACTCAGCCTGGAGATCCGTCCTAACTGTCCCTGAACAACATTAGGGAAAGTGTGTCTCGGATGCATGCTGTCAAAAGACAGCATCGTATTCCTCCAACACTCCTTCCTAAATAGCTTGGACGAAAAACTTCCATTTTGCTGTATTAAACATACATCCAGAAAATCCACGGCCTCCTTGGACATGACCACACTGAACCTAAGAAAGGTGGTAGTGGTATGGAGATAATCGACGAAGGACCTCAACTCTATATCTGTTCCCTTCCACAGAATAAAAATATCATCCACAAAACGGAAATATTTATATAGTTGTACCTTCCAAGCATGATGACCAAACACAAACAACTCTTCCCAATGGGAGAGTACAAGGTTTGCATAGGTATTGGCACAGGGGGTGCCCATAGCAACCCCCTGTGCCTGCCTATACACACTATCTGTTCCTTGAAATATGTTGTTTTCCAATACCAAGGTTAACAGTTCAACGACCAACTCCACTTTATTGTGTGAAAGTCCCCTAGCTGTTAAGAGGGTCTTAATGGCCAGTATCCCATAATCATTGTTGATGACCGTGAACAAATTGTGTGGTTGCACCGAGCGGATTGATGGATCCTTCAAATCAAGACATAGTTGTCGACACAGTTTTTAATGAGGAAACGGAGGGGTGTGTTGTGGCTATGACTGATACGCCCATACCGGGGCAAACTGTCAGTGAAACTGTCAGTGAAGCTACAACTAGTTCTGAAGCTACAACCAGCTCTGAGACTGTGGGCCTTGTTTCTAATGAGGTTTTTGACAAAGGTTCACGAGCAGGAGCCAGACCCAAACTACGACCCATGCAGAGTCATTTTTTGGACCTTTTACCAGTCCAAGTAAAAAAGAAGGGTCCGTGGAAGCGCTCTTCAAGCGACGACAGGGAATTGATGAAAAAGAGACGGACAGTAGAGTGACTTATAGTGAGTCTAACAATATTGTTTTTAATTTATCCTCTCGTGATTTAACACAGGATGAACTTGCAGTGTTGAATAAAGGCTTGTCGTTTGTTCCAAGCAAAATGAGTAGTTATCAAGGAGTGTTACTGGATGTTATGTATTTTTGTCGGAGTTTGATGTTGGGGAAGATGTATGGTAATACTGAGAGTATAAATGTAGGTCTAAGAAAACCTAGCAATTTTGTACCGGTTTTGACACCGGCCTTGCAACTTTTTATTAATCAATGTGACCGAGACCTTGTAGAGTATTTTCAGGGTAGGGATAGAGAGGGATATTATAATCTGACTGATGGACAGAGGTTGGCGTTGTCCAGATTAAGTGGGTACACTGATATTATGATAAAGACGGCGGATAAGGGTGGTTCAGTTGTGGTCATAGATTCAAGTTGGTATGTACAGAAATTAAATATGCTTTTGTCTGATGTGAACACTTACCTACCGATTAATCCCATTGAAGTGAGGAGGGTTATCGATAGGGTACATAACAAGCTAAACATTTTGAATCAAAAGTTATTGATTACACCACAGGAATTGGAGTTTTTGCATGTTGACAAACCGATCACACCAGTTTTTAAAGCACTGCCGAAGGTACATAAGAGCCTGAGTGACCCACCCCTAAGACCGATTGTATCGGGTAGGGGGTGGGTCACTGAGAACATTTTGATTTGGTTGGAAGTGTTTCTCAAACCATATGTGACTTCCATAGAACATATATTGAAAGACACAGGGCATTTCTTGACATTGATTGGTGATATTAAGCCAGGGGGATCACCAGGGACATGCTTAATGGCCACCCTGGATGTGAACAATTTGTTCACGGTCATCAACAATGATTATGGGATACGGGCCATTAAGACCCTTTTAACAGCTAGGGGACTTTCACACAATAAAGTGGAGTTGGTCATTGAACTGTTAACCTTGGTATTGGAAAACAACATATTTCAAGGAACAGATAGTGTGTATAGGCAGGCACAGGGGGTTGCTATGGGCACCCCCTGTGCCAATACCTATGCAAACCTTGTACTCTCCCATTGGGAAGAGTTGTTTGTGTTTGGTCATCATGCTTGGAAGGTACAACTATATAAATATTTCCGTTTTGTGGATGATATTTTATTCTGTGGAAGGGAACAGATATAGAGTTGAGGTCCTTCGTCGATTATCTCCATACCACTACCACCTTTCTTAGGTTCAGTGTGGTCATGTCCAAGGAGGCCGTGGATTTTCTGGATGTATGTTTAATACAGCAAAATGGAAGTTTTTCGTCCAAGCTATTTAGGAAGGAGTGTTGGAGGAATACGATGCTGTCTTTTGACAGCATGCATCCGAGACACACTTTCCCTAATGTTGTTCAGGGACAGTTAGGACGGATCTCCAGGCTGAGTAAGGATGACCAACAGTTTGAGGGGGAATTGGTACATTTGGGTCAATGTTTCATTGACAGAGGTTATAATGAGAAAATGGTTAAGGAGGTTATAAAGAAGAACAAACCATATAGGTCTGATAAATATAAACCATGGCTAAATACATCCTGCAACAACCATGTGGTAAGGGATGTTAGATCATGTACCCGAAAGGTAACATTGACTTATGGGAGTGATATTAGAGGGGTCAGTAACGTTATACGTAAAAACTGGAATATCATAACTAGTGATGAGTCTCTTAGAGACATGGTGGGCACTCAACCGCGTTTTGTATACAAAAGGAACAAAAATTTAAAAGACGTTCTATGTAGAGAAGAGAGGTTTTCAGTCCGGAAAAGTGTTATGGGGAGAGCAGGGACAGTCCCTTGTGGTCGCTGTAAGGCATGTGCCTTTATTAAAAAAGGGGTGGAATTTTGCCACCCCAATAATAATAAGGTATATGTTTTTAAGGGGAAAGCAACTTGTAATACTACTGATGTAGTTTATATAGCTGAGTGTAGCTCGTGTTCGAGCTATTATGTCGGGAAGACCAATCAGATGTTGAAAGAAAGGATACTTCAACATTTGTCTAACATTAGAAATGAAAATGAAAGTAATGCATTGTATAGACATCTGAAAAATATCCTTTGCATAGCTTTACTTTCAGAGTGATTGTGAATTTGCACTTGACCCATAGGGGGGGGTGATATCAAATTGAACACTGAATTGGCTGAGACTAAATGGATCCTGGAATTGACAGCACACAGGGATCCAGGATTAAATGATGTAGTTCCGCTCAAACCAGCACTCAGCAAAAGGCGGGTTTTTTATTAATTGATGATTGGGTAGGATGTGTTTTAAAAACAGCAATGTGATGTAATGCTTTTATCTGATGAAGGGGATCAACCCGAAAGCGCTCATTACGTGTTGTACTTGTTTTATGGAATAAATTGTTTTATATAACCAGCAGCATCCAGCTACGTTTTTTCGTTTACCCTGAATAGCATAACTAGAGTTATTCGAAGCATCACAAAGTGTGTAAAAGTGCTTACAGTGTATGTTTATTACTGTGTATTTATTCTGAAGAGTTTATTGTGTGCAAAGTGCAACTATTTAGTGCAGTCAAATACAGCCATTTTGAAAAGTTTCTTGTGCTGGGTGTGTCTATTCGTAAGGTGCTGCCATTACAGAACGTTTCTTGCACTGTAAAGAATTACTTAGCAAACTACAGCTATTTTGGAAGCGCTTCGGTGTGCTGTGTACTATTTATTCACAACGTACAGTTACTTCAAAATGTTTCTCACTCTGGGCTTCTTCTGCTGCCTAGTTTATATGCAATGTGCAGTTACTTTGAAATGTTTCTTATAATGATGATAAATGGCTTTACAGTATAATAATTTCAAGAGTATTACAGTACCCAGAGATTTATTTCACAGAGTTCAATTACTCAGAGGCTTATTGGGCATAGTTACATGAACTGGTATAAATTTCTGGCATATATATATATATATATATATATATATGTATAAAATATGTGTGTGTGTGTTCGTGCATACTTGCAAAAACCTTCGCTGATGTGTTAATATGGAGAAGATCCTGAGTGTTTGAAGCGTAAACTTAGAGAAATGTGCAACCCCGAGACCAATGTTACATTAGAGAGGCATTTGTTTTATACAAGAGACCAAAGACTTGAAAAAACATTTGCAACCTACATTACTGACCTGGGAAACAAGGCTAAAGCATGTGTGCTTGGTGATTTAAAAGCTGAGCTAATAAAGGACAGTGTGGTATTAATAGTGCTTCTATGAGAAAGGTTTTGCTTCATGACAGATATTTAACATTAAACAAAGCCACTGAGATTTGTCAAATCCATGAAGTTACAGTAAGGTTCACAAGTATGCTTGTAAGTAACAAGAGTGTGGTTTCAGAAGGCTCCAGAGGAAATGTGGACAGCATGCAGCAAACAGAAACAGGCCTAAGCACGTGGTAACTGGAGCCCCTGCAGGCTCCGCAGGGAAAACCCAAAGTTTTCCAGCAAGCTGTAAGACTTGTATCTTTTGGCTTTTCCCGGTTAGAGGTCGCCACAGCGAAACTCCGGTCCGCTAATGATTGGCAGTAGATTTTTACATACCGACTTGCCAGGCCTGACACACAACCTTCAACGAAGGTATGCCCATTCACGCATGTCTCCACACAGAAGACGCTTTAGCTGAGAATCAAACAGGATGTCTTACTGTAAGGCGACAATGCTACCGCAGCACCACCACCGCAGTGTTGCAAACTGTAAGACTAGTTCAGTTAAAAGAGCATGCTCAGTGCAGAACAAACGCTGCTCAGTACAGCACAAGGGTGAATCAGCAAAACCCAAGTCAAGCTTCACTGTTAACTGTCGTAATTGTGGTGCCAACCAGGAGTCTAAACGAGAAAGGTGCTTAGCATTTGGTCAGCAATGTCACAAATGTAAAAAAAATGGAATAAATTTCAAAAGTTTTGCAAATCAAGTAAACATCACTCAGTTACAAAGAACGACCACTTAAAAAAGCAAATTGATCAAGTAGACTGCAACCTGACTTCCTACGTAGATGGTGTATCAGTGATTGGTGAAAAGGTCAATGCAGTAAACTTACTGAGCTCAAAGTAGACACTGGTTCAAAGTGTAATGTCATGTCAGTAGAAACATTTGACAAAGTAAGAGCTGGTGAACCTCAATGTGGGTAGCTGTTCAATAAAATAAATAAATAAAATAAACGCATTCCTTGAATGAGAATAAAGAATGTGTTACACGTCTAGTATGGCTGCCTCTGCTAGAATACAGCCGCGCAGCTGTCTACAAGGCTCACCACAATTTAAAACATTTCTGTTCATAGCGTACAGCTGCAGTGGCTATGCTTTTCAGCCTTATTGCTCTACAGTAAAGTGCTGCTGCAGCCATTAGGTTTCGGCGATGTAGCTCACAGGGAAATGTCTTGTGAGCTATACGCCGGAAACTGATACAAATGGCTCAAGCTTTCGACCGGATTGGTCAAGTAACAGGTATATGTGCCAAGCCGAGATCCTATTTTGTAAAATCTTAAGGTGTGGAGTACAGGAAAAATCAGAACCGATATTGCGGCATTGTTCCTGGGATAAAGACTCTAAATCTCAGAGTAAACCAGACAATGTTCCTGTTGCAGAATGTATTTTAACTCCAATTTTCATTCCAGATGTCCCTAAGGTTGAACATTCAGTAGGGACAATTCCAGTTGCTAAATCTGATTCTAAATTCTATGTCACGTGATTTGGTCGCATCTATAGACCTAGTGTGAAATACACAACAACTTGGACATGATTGTATGTATTTTGTTCTGTATAATTGCATGTCAAAGAATTATCTTGTACTTACTGCATGCCAATCAATGTCATCAATGAAGTACGATTCATTTTTCAAAGAGGGAGGATGTAGAATGTGTGTGTGTTGTAGCTTTAGGAAGCATTTCCAAAAACTGAACATCCATATATAAATAGCAAGCACGTAGTAGCTTCAGTGCTATTTTGAGAGTGCAGCCAGAGAGTGAGCACGTATGAGAGAAATAGTCAGTTTATAACTTTATCTAAGTCGAAGTTATTTGCCTCAATCCTGATGTGCTTGTACATAATAAAGCTACTTGAACAAAGCCCACACATGTTCATCTATTTCATCCTGATGGGATAAACACTGAGTTTTTTCTTTTTTGAAGAGCTGCAGCAGACAGCTTAGTCTGGACTTTTTTCTTGTAATGGTGCTATGGCCAGGCCCCTCCCCCAGCCAGCACCACTCCCTAGGCAGCTGCCTAGGCAATCTTGAGCTGGATCTGGCCCTGCTTAAATCCAGTCCTTTTACTTCCTTACATTTTTTTTGAAGAGGAGGGGAGTTCAGGGAACAGAATACTTCATGTTCTGGATGTACACTGCCATTTCAAGTTCTATCTCAATAATGTGCATAAGTTCAGTACGACAGACCAATTTCCCTTCTTTGCTCCAGTTAAGGATGGGCTTGCAATGACTAGGCAATCCTTTCCTCAAAATTTTTTATTATTATTATTATTTTTTTAATTTTGCCTTTTTATTTTACTATTGTTTACTGGTTTGTTCAACAAGATTTAGTCAAACATCTCTTTTTAGTGGAAGCTAGGAGAGAAAAGTTACAACATATTACATGCATTTTTAAAGAGGCATTCAATAATATACATGACCAGACATTAACAATTATACAAATAGTAGATAATTAGATTACATTTGTATGAAATAAAGGCAACTATTAAGAGTACAAAAGCTAAGTATGCATTAGTAGATGCTGAACATGAGCATTTAAAGAGTTGTACTAGTGGGTTTGTCAAATGGATAATAGTGTGTGTGATTAGTATTTAGAAATTCAAAGTGGAGGTTAAGGAATGAACTAGGTAGGGCAGAAAATGTTAATATTGTAGTTAAAAGGTGGGTTATAAGGCAGGTTCACAGAAAATTATACATAATGACTATCACAAGGTTTATATTAGAAGTATGCAGGTGGGTGGCTGAGCAGTGTCACAAAACTGTATATAGGAATTAGAAATGATAGTAAAACTCTTCAGGTATTGGTGAAGACTTGTTAGGGGGTATAGGATTCTATGTTTGACAATATGGCAAGCTAGAGATAATAGTGGGCTTTATCCTGGATAAATACAGAAGCAGATCTATTGATCTGACAGGTGACATTTAATGTGTGTTTCACTTCTGAATGAATTTCAGCGACACTAGGATTTGGTTTCATAGTTTAGCTACACTATTTCAATATAGTGAGCCTCCTGCAGTATTCAATTACTTGGTTATTGTAATTAGGGATTTTTTTCTCTAAAGTGTAAAATTCTATTGGGTCATTAGTGTTGTATTAAGATAAGGTCTGGCCAATTTTCTGGCTTGTAGAGAAGTATGCATATTGTAGTGAGGACACATGCACGAGTTAGTTTTATAAGGGGCAGAGGCACAAGTAATACATCCACCAAGAACTGCCAGATAATATCACTACCTTTGCTAAAAGTAGGGAAAAGATGAAGAATGTGTTGATGAAGGCAAAAGTAGAAAGTACAAAAGCTAGCTTCTTGCTCAACTTCAGAAAATCTAAAATTATGTCTAGTCCAAATAGACAGGGCAGGCAAGGCAGAGATATTTTATTTTCCTGGATTCAAACATATCTGCGGATGATGATTTAAAGCTCATTTTTGGAAGGGAAGCTATGGCAAATCTGGATAAAACTGAACACATTACATTGTCAACAAAGTTCGCTATAGTCAAAGCTATGGTTTTGTGTGTAATAACATATGGCTCTGAGAGGGTTCCCCTTCAAAAGGTCGAACAGCTGAAATCTCGAAATTCATATGGTCGAGACCATATGCTCGAAATTTCAGAAGCTCGACCTTCTGAATGGGATTGGCATACAGCACACAACAGGAGATTTCCCTTTCTGCACTGGAGTGCGATCTCGGAGTTAGAATAAATAAGTAGCGGGGGTGTGGGGGGGTGCACGGGGGATTGCCCCCCTGCAGAAACATTATTTTGTGTTTTTTTTAGTTCCGTTTCAGAAGGTTGAGCTTCTGAAATTCGAGCATATGGCTTCGGCCATATGAATTTCTAGATTTCACCTGTTTGACCTTTTGAAGGGGAACCCTCCAAGAGATGCACTGTTGCAAGACTGTATGCCGTAAAATCTGTGCTTTGGTGCTTTTAAGCAGTCACCACCACATCTTCCATTTTCGTCTAAAGAAGTGACAAAAGATAGAACTCAACAAATATTGTGCTCATTTTGTATCTTTAAGCCAGGTTTCATTTACCAATATTATATACTCTATATGAAAAAAACTTCAAGATTCAACCCCTCTTTTTAAATTTCTTCATTCAGTAGAGCTACTTCCACCTCAGTTTTTGCTAAATAATCTTTGTATCATTTTTTGCAAAGGTCTAAAAATCACTATAGGGACAGAAAGCTTTCTTTCCTTAATAATTTTATGGTCTGCCAACTCATTACACTCCGAGAACATATGCTCCTATGTACCTCTTTCTTCCCCATAACACCCCAACACTTGCCATCTACCTGAGGAAAAATTCTTTGGAGTCTGCTTGGGGTATAAAACTATTTATGCAAACGCTTTCCAGCAAATTCCTAAATCTTCTAGATTTTACTGCATATTTGGGAGCCATATGCAAGTCCTTCCATTGTTTCTTTGTGAATTGCTTATCTAATCTCTTTTCCAAATATTTTCTGATCTTCTGTGATTGAGTCCTATAGTTATTATGCAATATTTTATATGTCCTACCAATTATTCCCTTTTTAACAGTAGCTTCTTTTCTCTTCTGGATTCAATTAAAAACTCAACCTGTGCAGGTCTTTCATTTAGAATTCCCCTATCCCTTTCTCTTTGCATATACTGAGATTTCAATCCCGGATAGAGAAGGCAATCTCTAGCCTACAGTCCAAATGTCTTCTTGGCCTCTTCCCATTCTATTACCTTTTCCTCTCTGTTTCCAATATCCTGTCTCTTTTGCCAGCATCCTCCAGTAAATTCCTTTCTCCTCTTGTCTGTTTTCTGTACCCCTAATTGCAGTCATCCCTATCAGCAGAATCTCCATTCTCCATTCACGTTGATTTAATTCTTACTACATTTTCTGCTACTTTGCGAATATAATATTCTGTCTGACTGTTGTTGTTCTCCTTAAGGATCTGCATCCAAAGCCCAATTCTTTCCTTATTTCTTGACTTACTCCCCCTGCTTCAGCATCCTTTTCCACTTTCTGCTTTTGTTATGTATAACAGCCTTAATTGTGTAGCTCTAAAATAATATCCCCTCAAATCAGGTAATCCTAAACCTCATTGTTCTATTGGAAGGATCAACTTATCCCATGGACTCTTGAACTCATTCTCTCCCAGATAAAATCCTTCAACTCTTTATTACTATCCACAACTTCTACTCTGGTTAATAAAAAACATGCCTGACTTGTGTGTAAAACAAAAGGAACTAAAAACATGTTTACGCCTTGTATCTGTATCCATAGGCAAGAGCTTCCAGTTTCTCAGCTTTTGTAATATCCATTTAATTTTTTTCCTACATATCTTTAGCTGCCACAGCAGAATCCTTTTAACCCATACTCCTAAATACTTCAATTTTTAATGTTTCCGTAAATTTGGGAATTGCTGAACCAACTTACTTGTGGTTGCATAGCTCACAGATGTAGTCTTGCTTTCATTAATTTTGTATCCACAAAAAAATGGAAATGTCTCAGAATGTTCCACAACACAGAGATGTCCTTTTCTGGTTCTGTCAAGTACAATGTATTATCTACAAATAAAAGCTAGCTCTTCATGAATACCGTACCAATTATATCCTTGAATTTCCCAGTCCCTTAATTTCGTTGCCAATGGTCGTAAATGCAACACAAATATCAAAAGGGAAAGAGGACACCTCTGCCTGGGTCCTTTGTTCAGACACAACTTATCAGAGAGGAACCCTCTAATTTTGATTTTTGCCTCCTATCCCTCATATATCCTCCTGATTAACCTTATTGTATCGGGAAATGCAAATGCTTCTGTGATGAAAGGAGATATTGCCAGGACAGCTAGCTGGAAGTTTGTGAATAATTATATGTCATTTGCGAGCGTCAACATGATTTATATAAGATGCTTGCATTAGAACTGTATGTCAAATGTATATCAAACTAGTTTGTACAGATGTGTGATGAAAAGGCATTTTGTAAAGTGCTTGTGATTAAAATGCATCTACAGTGTGTCCTATTGGAAGGGAACAGAAATGCAAATGCACTATTGTAACAGTTTAAATGTATGTGTTAACACAGGAAACTGGAGGGTTAACTTCAGTCCAGCAAACTTTAGGAAAAGATTTGAAATTAAATTACTTTATAGGCTAAGTCATAAAAGATGCTATCTTTCAGTTTTCAGTGCAGCCAGAGACAAAAAGTCTGTACTAGGAAGATTTCTGTATTGTCTTTAGGGTGACCTAATTGCTAGTCTTGAAAGCATGAAGGAATGCAATTGTTTTATGCCTTCCAGCATCTGCCAAAAATCTGAGGTCTACATGGTTTTACAGGTAGATGCTATATGCTACCAGCTGTCATCACTAGTTATTTTGGCCTGGGAACTAGGAGTCAGATGACACGAAGTGATGTCATTCTGCAAGCTATCCCAGCAGTAATATTTGAGATTGTCTTGGACCTGACAACAACTAGGAGAGCCATTCACCACATCTGCCTTGCTCTATTAGTAAGTTCTAAGTTTACAGTAATTCTTTTAGATACAGTCAGGAATATAATGAAGCTTAGTTTAGATGTTTTTCTTTATTTGTGTGAGCCTGTACTGCAATATTTTAAATATTTCCTGTGGTTTTGAACTCTGATTTCACTGTGAATATACATTTAGTATTGTCTTGTTCTTTTATTTATTATTAAATATATTTAAACTTTTCATTGTGGCTGAGCTTTGTAGAGCTATTTAAGGTTTAAGAGTACTTGCATATTTATCTGGTGACACTGTGTGAGCCACTCTTAATAACCTTGCTCTTGGTCAAACTACCATTTGCATTAATATTAATATCACTGGCAAGAGTGACTGGTATAAAATCCCAGCTTACACTATTGAATGATTTCTCTGCATCAAACCCTCACCAACAACAGTGGTATTTTCTTACGTTCTGCTTCCCTTGGAATCATCGTTGTTCTATTAATGTTGTCAGACAGAATTCCAATTAGTATTGACAATTTCAGTTGATAATTTTTTTATAATTATTTGAACCATAGTTATACTTTATGCTTGTCTTATTATTTTTTGTATGACTGCAAGTCAAATGTTATGGAATTGTCGTCAGACTACCCTAATGGTGTCATAATTTTAATGCTTTTTATTTTCTCTGAAATGTCTGTCACCACAGACTCAAGTAGATTTTTGCATTTTATATTGACTTTGACAATTTGTGTCATATTATGTTGTAAAGTAATATTCATACATTCTTGTTGAAAACTTGCGATAGACATTAAATTAGTCCAGGAGACCCCTAGGTAATTGAAATATCCAAGCAATAAGGTATTAGTAAAATCATGATGTTTTTCCATCTGATTCCCTTCAACTTTCATTGTCCAACTGTGCGACTCTGGGCAAGTCACTTAGCCTGGGAGTGGTGTCTGGTTGAATCTGAAGGTCCATGGAGATTAGTGCTCTAACCCGGAAAACAAATACATATATATAAATACTTAACTATTTCAAATGCATTATATGTTCATGTTTGGAGTGCAATAATACAGCATTTGTTGTATTTTATTTTCATTAGCATTATCATCAATTTGAACTATAATGCACTCAGCTCTCCGTGTTTAGATTTTGGATTACTTGTTCCTTTGTTGCTGTTTGGAACTTTGCAACTTTTGATGCTGCACTGCTTGCCTGTGTTTGGAGTCAGACCGTTTGATTTTTCTTGGAAAATTATTTTATCTGTTTAAGATTTAGTTACCTATCCACAAAGTTACCCCAATGCCTCATAGGTACTTCACATAATCTCTGACTTGATGGTCAAACATATTCTAAGATGTAATTATAGCTAATATTTTGTAGTTTTCAAAATTAATTATCCCTTTAAGTTCTTCAGTTTTATTCCCAATATTAGGCAGACATGGGATCATATGTTCTTGAAGTATGAGTTGTAGATTTTAAAAATTCACTGAAGACTACTCTGTCAGGAATATTGGGCGAGCAAATGAGTGAAACTAAGGAAATTATTTTTTTGAGCTGGGATAGCAATGTCTTTCTGCTTTTACAGGTTAGGGGTCACCACAGTGGATCACTGGTCCACAGATTGATTGGCAGTGGAGTTTTTATGGTGTCGAATTGCCAGCCCAGTGCCCAACCTTCAAAGAAGGCACACACACACACACACACACACACACACACACACACACACATACACACACACACAATCATGCATACATACACACACCCCTACCTGCATGTCTTTAAAGCTCACTCGACTCCAGGGAGGACATGCAGACCCTGCACAGAAGGTGCTCCAGCCGAGAATCAATCTGGAGAACCTCTTGCTGTTAGGAGACTAAGCTAACCACTGAGGTTGGATCTGAATTGCCTAGACAGCATAAGGGCCTTGTTAAGTTTAACACTGGTGGGTGCCAAAAAAGCAATTACTAAAAAATGGAAATCAAAGTCTAAGCCAACTAAATTTGAAGTAGTGAATATTGTAATAGAGATAAAACGACAGGAAGTGGGATCTTTAGAAAATGGTAGGAGTATATTATATAGAAAAAATTGGAAATTGTGGGAATAAAATATGCATAAAAATGGTTTGGAGGAGAAATGAAGTTTAAGAGAAGTCAGGAATTGAACAATTTATGTTGGATTAGGTTTACTTTATTGCACACTATTTTTGTGTAACATTTGTAAATTTGAACTTGTTAATATGGCTTGAGTGCTTGTATATAAAAGTAAGTTTGCCTATGTCACAAGTGATAATTCAATAGAGGTGTTAAAAATATTAGACCTACAAGAGTGTGTGTGTGATACATGAATATCTGGGGTGCAATAACTGAAATGCCTGGTACTGTGGTATTTGAGAAATAGTTTCATGATGAGTTGGTTTGAAAATCCAGAAATGTATTTACTGACATTTGTTTTTTATTTTATGTGTATGGATCTATGTTTGTCCATGGCCAGACCCAATGTATGAGATTTCATTACTACAGCCCTGACCCCCATATACTCTGTTCATCTATTCACTTTTTTGCATTCATTTTAATGGGTTCAGTTTTAAATTTTTTTTTAAGTGTAGGTATACAACTGTAGTAGTGTTGTTTGGTTTTTTGACTTTGACTGGGAGGGCTGTAGTGATATCAGGTTAGCTTACAGTAAAATTTCACTTTGCCCATTATACACATTTAGGTATTTTTTTTTGTAACGTTTTCTGAATATTTGGAGTCATTTTTAAATGTATATTTTGTTATTTACTGTATTTTATCTGCATTTTGTAATAGTTTATCTGCATTCTGTAATGAGTGTTTTTTGTGTTTTGCACTCATATTCACACAATATTCAGTTTTTTTCATTTTTAAATTTTTTTTGGTAGGTTTATGCACTCTGAGTTTGACTTAGGGGTGAATGTTATATTGGTTTGCTGGCAATGCGTATTTGGGTTCTTGTGCATTTGATTAGTTTAGTTTACTTTCATCCCCATTGCAGTGAACTGGAAACTAATTACATATTTTTGTTTTTTTTAAATATATTACTGTTTTTTTTTTATTTATGGTTGTATTTGATATTCTGGGGTGTTGTATGAGTGTTGAGTTATACTTGAGGAAAGTTATATACTTAGTTTGTTGTTTTCACTGTAATTTTCCACATTATAGTCTATAAGGAAATAGAGCAGTTGGGATGATGTAATCAAACTACATATAAATCTTTGTGGACTATATATCAACCTACACACATACATCTTTCAGTATATAAACATTGCACTAGAGGGTAGAAGGTGTAAATATTGTGTATACATATGCAGGGAGTTTACACTATTTGCCCAATAAGGGTGTGTGTGTGTGTGTGTGTGTGTGTGTGTGTGTGTGTGTGTGTGTGTGTGAGATATGTACTCATGGGAACTTTATGGGGGAAAACTGATACGGTATGCTAAAAACGGAACATGCATAACCTGGATATGACAATGTGCCCCCACTGCAACAGGCAAACTGAAAGGTAGCCAAACAGACGCAAGGCAGCAATGCAACCAAATGAACTTAACACTTAAGAAGCAGCACCTTTAACATGTGTGATCCAAATGTACTATCCACTTTATTGTAATCTCAGAATTTCTAAGCATCTAGTCTTCGACTATGTAAAACATACCAAAATATCTGACCCATACCAGTATGTAGTTACAAATACTTAACAGAAGAATGACCACAGTGGTAAATACAATTGAATTTGTTGACTCTGGTAACCATAATTGTCAAACTAAGCAGACATCTACTTACAGAGTAGACCTAGCAGATACATTATATTCTCCATTAAAACAAAATGAGTATATATGTGACATATTTGTCAAAAGAATAATCATTCAACATGTTTTTATTTAAATTTGTTTACTAGGGTAGAACACTGATCAACCAATGACCAAATACAGACTTAGCTTGTGTCAAATAAATCTTAGGAAATGGCATAAATGAACATTAGCTAATGCCACACATGGTAAAATACCATGCATGTCCATACGTACAGTAATTAGTCCATGTTAACATACACCAATTGAAATTAAAGTTATGAAAGGAAGGGGCAAAGTAGGACTATCTGCCAAACAGCTAGGCTGTTTGGTGACTCTAATCATTCAGTTTGTGGTTAACAGGTTTGGTTACTGGCAACTGTATAACCCAAAACTAGTGAACAAGTTATTATGAACTAAAGAATCTGCATAGTATTATAACAGTCATTGCTAATATACTTCAAAAAGCAGGGCATTGCTGATTAGAAAAAAAAGGTGAGAAGTTATAACGATATTGTGCAGGTTTATTGTTTCTACACAGAGTTTTGCACTGCATACATCTGTGCTTACAGGTATATACATACACACACACACAAATACACACACACAGACAAATTATACATAAACATTAAACAATGTTCAAATACAAAAAAATGTATCATTTTTTTTTTTATTTCTAAAGATAAAGTTTTTAAAACAAGACACCACAGTATTATTAAAATGTCACAGTTTTTGTAAATATTCAAGTTTAATTAAAATAACATGTTAACTGAACTGTAACTTATATCAATGCAACCTAATACAGTTTACTGCTAGTGTAGATATTTAAAGGCTTTCAAAATTAACAAAACAAACACACAATGTAAACAATAAATTAACTCCAGAAACAAATGAACAATGCTGAAACACAGAAAAAGAAATGACTGCCTGAAGTTTGGAGAGCATGTGTGTGTGTGCGTGCATGCATACTTTTTTTTTTGAGAAAATATACAGAATACTGGCCAAATGGATATTATGTATTTTGTCCAATATGCCTTCACAGCATTTAGAAAAACTGATAACGGACACAGATTGTCTGGATATCTCTGCAAAAAGAATACTTAACAAGAGGCACACGAAAGCAACCTTGTGATATTTGCTACTAGTAAACAAGTTAAGTCTCTCACAATTTAATGGAATAAATACAATGTAAACAATAACAATTCACTCTGGAAACAAAGCATATAAACTCAATAGTCAGAAAGCCAGCACTGACTCTTACGTTTTGTGATTTCTTATTCTGAAAAAGTGAACAGAATCTTGGCCAGAGTGCATTACATGTGCATTTTGCCCAAAATGCCTTCACAGAAACCTGATGCTCAAAATAAACTAGTCAGATGTGGGATTAACAGAAAAGTTCTGAAAAATAATATTTCCTTTAAAAGAAGAGGCACGCAAAGGCAAAACTACCTTCTGAAGAGACTCGAGAGCTCATGGAAGTCTACTAACGTCTCTAAGTATCACAAGTTATGCAAGATAAGGGCTGTGGGGTTTAAACTCTGGTCTGAATTTTCAAACACTGTTCTAGACCACCTCAGAATATGACAGAATCCAGTTAGGATGTACAGTAAAAACCTTGCATACTAATGAATATCACAGCTGTTTAAAAAATGTGTGCTTAAAAAAATCTCAGGCTCCCCTCTACTACTGTATCTTCACTGCTTTTGCACATCAATGTTCATCTTTGGGACTGGTATGGTGAATGCTCACCCTTAACAGAAGGCTTGCCATTCACAGCCATCCTTAGTACTACTGTCTTGTCATGAAATTTGTGTGAAAATAATCTTCAGCGACATTTCCCTGGCCATTACGTCACAATCACATACTCAACAGGACAGCATGAGAAACTGTATACAACAAACCACCACCATTTTTAGAAGCCTTTTTTCAAGAGTGGAGCTCTGAAATCTATTTTAATGCCTTGGCATTGCATAGATTAGTTTGTGCAGTGAGCCTGACCAAAGATAAATGCAGTACAATTACAACACTCTCCAATTGGGTCAGCTGAAATATTTGCACATTAAAAGCATGAGAGCAACCACAGTGCTGAACTTCTGGAGGGTACACATACACCCACCAACCTGCCTCCTGGCATTAGCTGAAGGACACACACAAACCACACAGTGGGGTCCAGCAGGGACTGTGTGCAGATACATACCCATCTATGTACAGTTCCACACATTTTACACTGCCATCAGAGAAAGCCTATGCAAAGGAAGATGCATAAAGGGAAGACATGAAGTTAACTTCTAAGAGAAGTGATATGGTACAAGTTAGGATCTCACAAAAACCTCATATTCTTCCATTGCTTGTTTACAGACTTTCCCCAGTTAGTGGAGGCAATATGTTGGGTTGGCCACTAGAGTGGAATACACGACACATTTTTGCATCTGGACTTGGTTCATAGAAGTGAGCAAAGGTAGGGCAAAATCTGTAAGATAGTCCAACACCCAAATACGGTTTCCTTAACATTATCTGAATATGTGAGATGTGTTGACAGATGCCATTTAATTACAACTGAGGTGATCTTGTACTATTCATTCAGCACAATCGTTGAAAAAGAAGCGTTTGAGCATGTGCACACTGCCTTTAAAACAAATTAAATTTACTATCTGAAAGAAAACAGGAACACACCAGAGATATTTCCCACTGCACTTTCGTTTCAAGTTTGCCTCCTTCCACACAAAATGATACAGTTCTTGAGGAGATTTGTATTAGTTACTACTTGGTTTGAAGGGTGGTAGTTTGATGCATTTCTCAAAATGCTTGGTTGGGGCTATGCTAAAAAAAAAAAAAATGTAAAACTATTTGTAACAGGAACTGCTGAGTACACACTCAAAGAATTAGGATGTCTATAAGCTTGCCCTAGCATTAACTACCACTAGCCTTTAGAAAAAGAAAATGTAAACTTATTATGCCAAAAATGCCTAGGAATGTGCAGATTAGGAGAGAGACAACTTTTTAAACCTAGTGAACCTGCAGCAGGAGCACAATGGCAGCACTTAAACACTGGATATCCAAGTAGCTAAAAGTAATGTGGTCCAGAAGGTTTCCTGGATTAGTAATGCAGACTCATACTGGAGTTACTGTTGTATACATAACCTGAACTTTTCTAGGACATCTGCAAAGAAAGCATACGCCTATTGTCCATACAGGAGGGGGCATATGTAGTCTTGGTACCTACAACAACTGGTAAGTACTACAGCTTCATACAAAAGGGAAGGTTCTCACACAACCTGTAGAGTAACACTTGAAACAAAAATGTTTTATTTTACTCAGGGATGTATAGATAGGAAAATGCAAATGTAGAAAATTTCGACATTATAAACTCATTTCAAATTAAGAAGCTCATTTGTGAATATGTGTATCTTTTGAAAACAGTGTGCCGCATTCTCCTGCTTTGATTTCAACTTCCAGGACGTATTTTGACACAGCAGTTCAATGGTCATTAAATGTAAAATTATTTTCCACGAGGAATGAAAAGTAGTGCAACTCCTTGTGGTGGCTCACATCATGAGAAAAGAACTACAAATATCCCACAGCAGCAGCTGGGAGCTTTGTTACAAGGAATGCAGGAACTGAATAGTATCTGACAGTGAATGTAAAGGAAAGCCAAAAGGGCGATTTCAGTAAAACTGATCATTTTAGGTAATAAACCAGCATGCTTTTGGTATGTGGAGGAAACCAGCAAAGAGGCTGTGTACATCCAAGCTCTATAAACAGCAGCCATTTTCATTTCTTCTTACAGTAATATTACATAAATGTATTCAACATCCTAGTTGGACAAAGCAATGCAATACATCTCACTGATATAAAGATCATATTCAGAGCATCTTCTCTCTCTACGTATACTGCAGGAAGGCTGCACAATGCCCAATGAAATATCCATACAAGGATTAAAAAGGCACCTTCTATTACAAGAGCCCCACAATGAAAGTTATAATATTTAAACATAAAAAGCAGACTCAGCCTGATTTAAAATTTCAAAATATTTGTGACAATAACTTAAAGACAGCAAACATCAGTGGCTGAATTTAACCCCCTCCCAAAAAAGTACTTTAACATGCCAAACAAAGCTTCAATCTCCTAAGTTTAAGTTTTCCAAAAACTGCACTATTGGTATTAGTGAAGTACATTCTATATGCTAGTTTACATAACCCAAGTTAAAGTTAGATGTTTCAGGACTTGGCACAACTGACCGAACTATCTTAAGACAAAACGTCTTTCAATGTTCAAGTCTATATAGATTCTAGGGAATGTGTGCAGTATCTCTGCTTCACACTTATAGCAGATATCTAAACCAAGCTCACATTCATGTAGAACTGCAGGCCAGAAACACTGGCAACCACTTTGACATAATGCTAATGAATACATGCCCAATTATTAGTATCATCAAGTAATACACACCATTTAGAAATTTAATTGCAATGTCTGTCCCATAATTCCAGGAATGCAGCAAAATAAACTTTTCTACAATAACCCAAGAAAGCACATACAGTTTACTGAATTTCTGAAGAGTCTTGGAAAAAAGAGCATTGTTTGGTTGAAATAACCAAATCCTTGGATCATGAAATCTTCCCCATCTTCAATATCCAGGACTTTGAATGTCTGCTGTCAAGTCATTTCTTTGAGACATATTGAGCAACTAATAAATGTCCTTTTATAGCGTTGAAGACTGCCACTTAAATCTCAAATACTGCTGATCATTCAAAGACTGGAAGGGTTGTAACAGCAATTCATTACAATTTTGGCAAAGTTCTGTGCCTTGGGGCAGTATGAGCAGGAAAAGTAACACAAGGCAAATAACTGTAGGCTTAGTGATCCTACTAACCAGTCTGAAATCCCATAAAGTCACCGCAGGTTATGAAAGTCTTCAAAAGTTATACTTTTGCAGAAATGCAATATTGAAGTCTTTTATTTTTTCTAAAATATCTTTAAGTTTCTCAACAGAAGGAAGAATTGTCATCCTGAGGGGAAAAAAGGAAAATTATGTTAGAAAGAAACTTAGTTTCTTGATTTTTCATCATGCAAGGCTAGATTTAAATTTTCCAATGAACATGCTTCCATTTTATGATGTCAAATGGCAATAACATGCACTGTGAAGTAAGGTCATGAGTTCTAACACTCATAAAATGGAGCATCTAGTCAAAAAAGTCCTAAGCAGGCAAAAAGTACAATTCTCATTCAAGAAATAGGTTCTATGCAGGTTAATCGTACTATAACCAGATTATTCCCTTACACAAGGGGTACAGTTCATCATGGCTATACAGCTAAAACTGATGATCTGTTGTAAACACTGCTGTTATCCTTTAAAATAAAAAATGAAAATACTGAAAAAAAATAATCACACATACAAAAACTTTTGTGATGCAAGGAGATACTGCCAGCACATCTAGCTGGAATTTTGTAAATAATATGTGTGTATATCAAACTAATTTGCACAAGATTCTGGTGTTACAAATACATTAGAACTGTATGTCATATAAGATGCTTGTGTTACCAATGTATTAAAACTGTATGTCATGTGTATATCAAACTGGTTTGTACAGATGTGTTATTTTTAGAAGTGCTTGTATTTGAAATGCATCCACAGCGTGCTCTACTGGAGAGAGCAGAAATATATATGCACTGTTGTAACTGTTTAAATGTATATATTTCAACAGTGGAAACTGGAATACAGGAGGATAACTTCAGTCCAGCAAACTTTAGGAAAAATATTTGAAATTAAATGACTTTATAGGCTAGGTCATAAATGATGGTCTATTTCAGTTTTCAATGCAGCCAGAGACAAAAATTCTGCACTAGGGAGCTTTCTGTATTGTCTTTAGGGTAAACTAATTACTAGTCTTGAAAGCATGAAGGAATGCAGTTGTTTTATGATTTCCAGCATCTACCAACAATCTGAGGTCTATGTAGTTTTACAGGTAGATGCTAAATGCTACCAGCTGCCATCAATGGTTGTTTTGGACTGGGAACTAGGAGTCAGTTGACAAGAAGTTATGTCATTTTGCAAGCTATCCCAGCAGTAATATTTGAGATATTAATTTGAGAAGTCTCATAGTGAGACAGGGCATTCTGTATTCGGTCTTGGACCTGATAACAACTAGAAGATCCATTCACCACATCTGCCTTGCTCTATTAGTAAGTTCTTAGCTTATAGTAATTCTCTTAGATACAGTCAATAATATAGTGAAGCTTAGTTTAGATGTTTTCTTTGTGTCAACCTGTTCTGTAATGTTATTTTAAATATTATCTGTGGTTCTGAACTCTGATGTCACTGTGAATATACATTTAGTATTGTGTGGTTCATTATTAAATATATTTAAACCTTCATTGTGGCTGATCTTTGTAGAACTATTTAAGTTTTCTGAGTACTTGCATATTTATTTGGTGACATTGTGTGGCCCACTCCTAATGGCATTGCTCTTAGTTAAACTACCATTTGTATTACTATTACAAAGTAGAATTGGTCACTCTTTGTTAAGGGCCTTAGAGTAGCTGTCTAGGAGTGACTGGTGGCAGTGAAAACTAACTTATAGTCTGGGCAGAAGGGGACATAGCTAGTAAACCTGTGCCAACTTCTCCCAGGGGTAGTTGTGCTTGTGCATGCACGCGCGCGCGCGTGTGTGTGTGTGTGTGTGTGTGTGTGTGTGTGTGTGTGTGTGCGTGCGTGTGTGTGTGTGTGTGTGTGTGCGTGTGTGTGTGCGTGTGTGTGTGTGTGTGTGTGTGTGTGTGTGTGTGCGTTATCAGACCTCAAAGACTGTTGGTCAGCTACTTGGGCAGGGATATGAAGTGCTGGTGGGACAGAGAGGGTGCTGGAAGTCTTACTGGGGATCTGGAGAAAGATGGTGAAACCAGCCCCAGACTTGAGGCAGAAAGCTGCATTTGGAAATACTGTGTGTGTACTTGTTAATCGCCCAGTGTATGCCCCCCCCCCCACTGTTGCCAGTGATGAGGACTGAGGCACACTGATTACTGGTCCAGTGGTGGGTCATCACAACTTGAACAACATGGTTAACTACAGTTTCCCTGGTTGTCAAGTTCTCTTACCAACCCAAATAAAAAGCAGTTGCAGCTGTCAAATCTACTGGTTTTATGAATCTCACCCCTCCATGCTCCCCATCTGTCAGTGTCAATATACATTTAAAGAAGCTGTAAAGCAAACATGAAGAAAAAAAAAAAACTTAGTTCAATTCTCCCTTTCACTCACACACACAGGTTTATATTAATTTGTCAGTTCACTTTAAATGATCCACCCTTTTTATTTGTAAATAACCTAAAACATTTGAATAATACTACATTTGATCAAAAAAGTATGAAATGGTAAAGAAAGTAAATGCTGGTGTGGTTTTGGAAGATAGGATTTCTAATGCAAATGAGAGCTGATCAACAGTTTAACATAATTCCCTCTATGTTGTTCCAGGATGTCTAAAGTTAAGTATGTGTGCCAGCAAGTGACTCAGTGTGTAAGCAGCATTCTTTTTACTCCAGGGTTGTCTATGGAGTCATTATATTTATGTTAGGGGTGTGGAAGTGAAGGGGGGGGGCTTGCCCCCTTGCAAAAAAGCTTTTGGAGATATATTTAATATGTATGAAATTGGCAATGAAAACAGTGTTGATCAAATGAGTTTTACATTAAATGATGTACTGTTTTTTTTTTTTTTTTTGGTTATGTAAAATGGGAATGTAGTTAAATATAATCACACATGGGCGGAGGACACTGTATTGAATGTACAGTGTCCCGACACCCTACAGATTGAGGTCTGAATGAATGCATGCAGAACAACACATTCTGTGCATGCTCTGGGAAGTATCCTGAAGCAGAGTAAACAACAAGAGTTTTTGCATGAGGGCAAGTCCTTCTGCACCCCCCTATACCCTGTGATAATTATATACACTAACTCTCAGACTCCACAATCCTGGGTAAAGGAAACATTCTAATACCTGGGAAATGTTGATCTCGCACACCTGTCAAACATTAGGCGTCAGCCTATCGTTTGTTGGGACACTGTACCAGTCGATACAGTGTCTGACATGACATACACACACATATACATGCACACACACACATGAACATACAGAGAAAATCTCTCTCATTTAGGATTCAAATCAAAGACCTCTAGCACTGAATGCTACCGTCACTACCACTGCACTAACAACTGCCTCTAGTATCAAATTAACTTCATTAGCAAAACCTGTATATGACTTACAGCCATATACAGTCTGTATCGAGACATACAAAACATGGCTATGTACATGTACTTGGCCACAGACTCACACGAATACTCAAAACAGATATATGGAGCTTACCACTACTTTAGCTGAAAAATAGCTTTTCTGTAGTTGCTGCAGTGAATGCAAGTGTGTGTGTGTGTGTGTGTGTCATTCTCACTCCAGAAGAGGATAGCATTTAAAAAATAGTATTACAATAATGCAAGTACTGCTCAGTATACATGAATAGGTAATTGGCTGATAGCTGGGTCAAACCTTTATGAAGCACATGGCCTGTTGATCTGACAGAGATCATGCAGCAGGGAGGAGAATGTTGCATAATGACAATGCAACTAGTGTGCGATGCACAATAAATGTGTGACACACTGCATGCATACATCTGTAAGCTATACAGTGCATATATCCTACTATTATCTACAGATGTGGTACTCTATACAGAAATGTTACCATTCTAGGCATTCTGTACCCATATTCATTTGCTTTTACCTCCACCTCTGTGCTGCACTCAAGACTGGGTATACAGTGTGGCAGTTTGTGCCACCAAAGCAGTGTACACAGTCCCAGCTGACTATGCACTGTACTTAGTGGGATGCATGGCCTAACCTTGCTGTATACCTTTCGGGAAAGTGTCCACAGTGCCAGGGAAACACAGGTAGCAATGCCTGAGCCTGCTGTGTGCCCTTAACATATGATGTGAAGACTACAAATTGCACATAGCTCTATGAAAAAAACTGCATATAGCTTATAATGTGCACCCCTATGGTCATCTTTCACCTCAAGTCTAGATTCTTTCTTCCTTCATACGCCCAAAACATTCATCAGTTATGTTTATATTTCAGAACACACACACACACACACACACACACACACACACACACACACACACACACACACACACACAAAATATGTATGTATTTATTTATTTATTTGCAATTTGATTACTGGGGAAGTCCACTAGGCCGAACTGACCCATTTTCAGTGGAGGCCCGGGGAGAAAAGCTCCAAGATGCATTATACAATTTAGACACAAACGATAGCTAATATTAAAGATCTTATGTAGAATAGTTACTCATAAATGCATTCAATATCATGCATAGTTAACAAATTCATTAAGCTTGAAGGTAGGGATCACACAGTTTCATTTGAGGAAAACAGATATAGGTTAGGTGTGGAAACAGTTTACATACAAACCTTTTAAGAAAATGTAAATACGCTTTACATACACACATCAACAGTAGAATGCTATTTACAAGGTTGGGCTGTGTGAGGGTAGCTGTAGGAGTTGTCGAGAGCTTAGAGAGAAGCTATAGAAATTGTTGAGAGCTTAGACAGGCTCATAGGAAGATAACTATGAGAGTTGTAGAGCTTGGGAACCAGAGCGAGAACCCCCTTGGATTAGGTTGGGTGAAGGTAGGTGCATTTCCATTTAGTGGACAAGTGTTTGAATAGTTGGGTTTTGAAGTTTTCTGAGTTTGGTATGGTTCTTAGTGTGGAGGGAAGGGAATTCCATTTTTTTGCCTAGTGAGAAAGATAGAAGTTGGCCAGCAGGACGTTTAGGTTTATGGATAGTAATTAAGTTCTGATTTTCAGATCTGAGAGCTCTGTTGGGTATATAAGGGGGAAGGATGTTAGAGTGGGACATTTTGTTGGGTGAAATATGAGTCTATGTGCAAGTAGTGAGTTGGAGACAGTCTAGGTAGTTTGTGAGTTCAAGCCAATTCAGGGATTGTAGGGTTAAGGCAGTGATGGGTGGTACTTTTAGATTTAGAGTCAAATTTAGATATTTTGTTATAGCTGTTTTCTAGTTTAGAGGTGATAGAGGAGGACAGGTTGGTTAGGGGAGGGGCTCCATATAATAAGGAAGGAAGAAGATAAGTCAAGGCCAGAGGTTGCCTGGTAGAGTTGGAGAGAAAGCGATTATTCCTATACAGCATACCTAGCTTTTGGTGGGTTTTCTTAATATTTTGTTGAATATAAATATCAAACTTGAGGTGTTCATCTACAATAATGCCAAGTAGTTTGGCAGAGGGGACTACTTCTATAGGTGAGCTGGTTTGACTATAGACTTTGAAGTTGTTTTTATCACAGGAGAGGGTCTTTGTGGGAGGGAATAGTAGAATCTTTGATTTATTTGTATTGAGAGAGAGATGGTTTTGGCACATCCAGTTTTCAGTTGTTAAGAAGGCAGTTTGGGTTTTAGTCAGCAATTCAGAGAGGTTTAAGGCAGAGCAGACTAAAGTTGAATCATCTGCGTATTGAATAATTTTAGCATCAGGAATAGCAGTGTGAAATTTACTGATGAAGATGTTAAAAAGCACTGACCCAAGGATGGATCCCTGTGGTACACCAGTTGGGGTAGGTAGGAAGAAAGAGATGGAGTTCTTCCATTTGACTGCCTGTGATCTACGTGCTAGATAGCTGGAGAACCAGGATAAAGCATTATGTGAGAGATTAAGGTTTGAGAGATGACAGAGAAAGTGCTTGTGGGAAACAGTATCAAAGGCTTTAGACAGATCGAGTAAAACATTAGAAACTAAGTGGCCTGAATCTCGGGCTTGATTGACAGTTTCTAGGAAAGACAGTATAGTGGTTATTGTGCTATGGCCTGGGTGGAAGCCATGCTGGTTAGGACTGAGAAGATTGTTTTGGGTCAGAAAAGGCATAAGTTGGAGGTGGATGCATTTTGCTAGGACATTTGAGATTGGTGAGAGCAAAGCAATGGGGCAAAAGTTTGAGATGCTGGTATTTTTGCCTCCTTTATGAAGAGGAAGAATATAAGCGGAGCGCCAGAGTTTGGGGATGTATGATTCTTTTATGGATCGGTGGATCATGATGCTGACTGGGAGTGCAATGCCATCAGCAGCACATTTTAGGAAGGAAGAGGGAATATTGTCGGGAGAGTTAGAGCAAGGTTTAAGTCTGGACAAAAGTTTTTTTTATAAAGTTAGTGGAGATGGGTTTGAGTTCAAACAGATGAGGTGAGTTAGAAGGGGGAGAGTGTAGAGCAGCTGGGTTATTATTAGGAAATGTCTTTGTAAGGGTAGTAATAGTGTCTATGAAAAATGAGTTAAATTCAGAGCCTAGTTCGAGATCAGATTTACTTGGGTCAGGATAGGGATTATTCTTGGAGCCTGGATTGAGGAGTGAGTTTACTGAGTTCCAGAATTTTTGGGGGGTTTTATTGTTATTGGACTGAAGTTTGATATAGTAGGATTTTTTGTCTTTGGTGATTAGTTGTTTTGCACGGTTGCAGACTGTTTATATTGGAGCAAGGTATTGTCCAGTTTATTGCTTTGGTAACGCTTCCATAGTTTGTCTCGCTAGTGCATAATCTGTTTTGTCTCTTTGGATAGCCAAGGAGCAGTTTTAGTTTTTATCCTTTTGTTTCTTAGTGGGGCTTTAAAGTATCAAGGAAGACAGAGATGAAGTATTCTATAGCCTTGTCAAGAGGAAGGATGTTTAGAATTTGCCAGTTCATTTGTTTGAAAGTATTTGAGAAAGTAGCTGGGTTGAAGCTACTGAGGTTATGAGTTTGAATGTACTGATGCTGGTGTGGGGAGGAACTAGTTAAGCGATGCATGAAAGCTGGGAGGTGGTCGCTAAAGGTATCAGGAATTGTGCTAGAACTGGTTATTTTATTTGGATCCGAGACTAGGATCGAATCTATAGTGGATCCGGGAGGGTTTATTTTGTTAGGTCGAGTGATGGAGAGGATTATTTGAGTGAAGTTATAGAGGTTAATGGATAGGGAGGGAGAGGGGCAATTGATTTTATTCCAGGCAATATTCACATCACTAAGGATATAAGTTTCATAGTTAATTTTAGTAGAGGCCTATTGGAGAATATTTTCGAGTGTAGAGATATTGTTACCAGGTGAGATATATAGGGCAATGATGCATATATTTTTATGTTTATTTAGTTTTAGAATTCCAGCAGTTAGTTCAGTGTTCTGGAATTGGAATTTGGAGGGGAATTAAGGTAAGAAGGTTGGAGTAGACTAGGGCAGTGCCTCCACCTTTTTTATTTAGTCGGTCATTTCTGAGACAATGAAATCCTGGGGGCAGAATCTCAAAGTCGGAGATAAAGGGCTTGAGCCAGGTTTCAGAGATGCTTAAGATATCTGATTGATTATGGCTTAACCAAGCTTGAAATTGGTGTACTTTGTTGTTTAGACTTTCTGCATTAATTGTAAAAATCTTTAGGGTGTTGAGATAGGAGGAAGAGGGTAAGGGATGACCGTTGTTAATAAAGGATGTAGGACCAGGGTTAGGATGGATATCACTAGCTTGGACTAGGTTGTTGAAGGAGATATCCTTTAGCCATATTGGTCTGCCAGGCATGAATTTTGGTAGATTGTAGATTGGAGCAGGTGACAGTATCATGACTTTAGAGGAGAAGAGTTTAGGGTGGAATAGGTGCAGTGGGTTGAGCTGAATGAGAGAAGAGGAGATAAGAGTGGAAATGGGAGTAAAAGTGAGGGGGAAGGTGGGTTTGTATGGTAGTCTTTGTAGGTGGTACTGGACAAGCATAGGTAGCATCGTATAAGGGAAGTAGGAACAGAAAGAGGAGGCTGGGAGACTGGAGGGTGCGATAACTTGAGAAGAGCATATTGGAGCAAAGAAAGAGTGGTATGAGTGGTTAGGAAAATAGAGAAGGCTATGAAGACGAAAGGGTTTAAAAAGTGATGGGGGTATTTTAGAGATTTAAGGAAAGAGGAGGGGACTATAATTATTGGGTGGATTACAGAGTTTAAGAAGGATGGCTATAGGTGGGAGGAGTAATGAGGGGGGAGCTGGTATTGGGTAATTAGGCTGAGAGGGTGGGGTAAGATAGGAATAAAGCTAGGAGTACTGGGGGCAGGTGGGAATTGGGGGCAGGAAAAGGGAGTGGAGTGAGCCTGTAGGGTAAAAGGAGGGGAAAGAAGACTAGAGGTGAGTATGGCAGAAAAAGTAACAGCAAAGAGCAGTTTAAAGGCTGTAGTTGGAAGGTATGAGCTAAATATTTCCAGCCAGAAAGAAAAGGCTACCTTTGCAGAGGGTGGTTTAGCAGGGGGAGAAGATATTTACAGTCTAAAGATATTAATTCATAACCAACTGCTTGTGAAAAAAATACAATTTGTTGGGATTATAAAGAATATCTTGGATTTATCTTGGTAGATGCTGCCATCTAATGGTAGAAGGAGATAGCAAACAGCAGGGATAGTCGGACCAGTCTTAGGTTTAAATATATTCTAGGGTAGTGATAACAGGAGGGGGAGAGGGCAAACGGTCTGCGGTAGGCTGCTAGAATGCACACACAGGAGGGCAGATTAACTCTATAGATAGTACATCAAGTCTACATTTAATTAGTGTTAAGCAACACACATTTACACAATCTTGTTGGGGGGGGGTCTTCTCAGTAGTATTTTTCTAAATACCAGGCAAGCTGGCCAATTCAGGGTGTCTTCAGGTGATGGCCGGAGGTATTCCTTTTGTGTTTAAAGCAGGGAGGGAGTACCTGGGATGGATTAATTTACACAATCTTGTTGGGGGGTGTTACATATATATAAAATGTGGAGAGAGAGAGAGGTTTACTATCGTTCTCACGATCCTACCTTGTGCAGTTTTGAAAAGGTCAAAATCAGCTTGAGACCGACTCATATCTGCAAACATTGTAAAACCGAATTGGTAATAACAACGAGACTTAAATTCCAGTCACACTTGTGATTACGCAACCTATTACCAGCAAAGATTGTGTATAGTTGGGCTACCATGAACTAACAGTCCAAAACAAATTACTACACACAAGCACTTGTTGTTCTCCTAGAAATACCCCAATAGATTCCAGACTACAGGTATGGGTACCCTTATGTGGCCATGGTAACATTAAATATTCCAGGATCCATCTTGGACTGGATCTTAGTCTCAGAACCTCACAAATACTCTAATGCTAGCACCCTCCCAGACACCTTAAGTGACCACTCACCTGCCTTTACCTACAGAACTTACACTCATTTTCCTAAACCCTATTCCTACCGCATGTTCCGAAACTTAACCAATTTTTCACAATCATCTCTAGTAAATGCATTAAAAACCCAAAACTGGACTCCACTCAAAATGCTACCTAAGAAGAAGCAATCTTTCTAGATACCCTAAATTCTCTAGCCCTTATTCGCTACAAAAGGACAAAATGCAACCATGCACAATGGCTTACAAAATCAACCAAAAAGGTACTTCTCTCGAGAGATCAGGCCTGGAACAAATGGCACAAAAACAAAAAACTAGCTTATGAAATTACCTATAAACAACTCCGAAATGCAGCTAAAAACTAATCAAAAATGACAAAAAGACCTACTTCTCATAACAATGCTCTAGCCAAAAACACAACCCTAAAAAAATCTAGAAATCCATCTCCTCACTCCCAAGTCCAGGTACCCCACAAAACCCTTCACCTTTTCTAGATAAGGATCCACAACAAATAGCTCACATTTTTAACTGCCACTTTTACAAGTTTAAGAATGGTCTTGATAAACAACCCTCACCAGCAACAAACAGCCCCCCAAACATTGACACTAACACTACATATCCCTGTCAAGTGAAACCTAGCTGAGATCACTGTTCTCTCAGACGTAATACCAACAACCTCCCTGAGGCCCCCACATTCTCCTTACAAGCAGTACCCACCTCTCTAATATGCAAACTATTATCTAAACTTAAACCATGCTCCCTCTCTGCTGACAATCTCCGCTCTGAATACCTTAAACCCAGTACAGAGGCAATAGCCTATCCCATTAGCATATTAATTAACAGATCTAGCTCTGAATCCATCGTCTCACAGCTCTGGAAGATGTCCATCATAACTCCACTTCATAAAGGTGATAATACCAATGATTTATCCAATTATCATCCTATCTCCATTTCGTCTTCTTTAACTAAGATACTAGAAAAATGTGTTCAAACTCAACTACTTAAACACCTAATCGACAATCTACTCGCTCCAACCCAACATGGCTTTCACCCAGCTCACATTGCTACCACAGCCCTACTTTCTTTTACTGACACTGTGAATAAAGCTTTAGACTCTGGTCTCATAATATCAGTGGTCTTACTCAACCTTTTCAAAGCCTTCGACACAGTGTCACATGCCAGGTTATTACAACAACTATCATCAGTAGGATGCTCCACCCACACCCTTACATGGTTTAACAATTACCTAGATAAAAGACATCAATTTGTGAGATGGCAAAATATTCTATCTGGCTACTTGACTAATAATACAGGGGTTCCACAAGGTTCAATTCTTGGACCACTGCTTTTCAATGTATTTAAAAATAATCTCCACATAGCCTCTCTTCAGAGCTCAATCATCCAATATGTGGACGATTCAACTATCATATCCTCGTCTAACAATTTCCCATATCTTTGTAAAATTAACACAAAATGCTTTCACATCAATAGAATCATGGCTCAACGATACACAATGACCTATATAGATCTCCCCCACAAAAATAAAACTAGCAAACTCTTTCCTACTCCCCACCCTTCTCTATGGCTTCCCAATTTTGACAAATCTCTACACATCCCAAAGTACTAAATTGTAGTCATGCTACTACAAAATAGCCAAATTTGCCTGTGGTCTACCTAACCGAACACACCACTGTCAAGCCATTCAAACACTGAACTGGCTGGACTTCCCCCATTACCTTCAGTACACTCAACTCACTACTGCTCATAAATTAACATTCCACCGTGAAAACTGCCCTACACTTCCAGATATCATACAAACCTACACCCCTTCCAGAGACTTAAGATCCTCTAACAAACAACTCCTTCGAGTCTCCAAACCCAACAAGAGATCAGGACAAATTTTATATTCTTATGCCATTGCAAAACTTTGGAATGACCTACTTCCCTCTATCACACTTCTTGATTCTTTGAACACCTTCAAAAATAGCTTAAGAAACCACTTTCTCAAAAACCAAACTGGCCTCTATCCCCAAATTAATAGACATCCTCAGCGCCTTCTTAGTGCCCTGCTGCTTCCACTTAAGTGTCTTCCTTCTCATCTTTTAATCACTGCTGCATAACATATGTAGCCATTCTACTGTCTTACCCTCTCTCCAAATAAAAAAAAAAAAAAACTCTATATTACTAATGTATACCATGTTGTTTTTATGTTTTATTCAAACTTTTTTATTTTCTCAACTGTATAAAATTCTTTACATTGTATGTACTTAAACTATGTATGCTCTCTTTGTTGTAAAATTGTAATTTGCAACAGTATGTAAACTGTAATTTGCAACTCTGTGTAAACTAAATTTATCGTGGAGCTTTTCTCCCCGGGCCTCCACTGAAAATGGGTTTCTGACCCAGTGGACTTTCCCGGTCAACAAATGTAAATAAATAAATAAATATATATATGGGTTACTGAGCTGTTGAATAGTGACAATGGCTTGTACATCTGCATTAACAGGTTAAAGACAACGTGGATGATACATGTAGTCCTGGCATTACTGATCAGCCATACAGTACTATCAGTTCACAAAAGGGTCGTGACATGCTAGTCATCAATGGATATCAGTACTACCTATAGAAAGCGTCAGTACGCAGAAAGTATTGGTGTTGTACATTAAAAAATAGGGAGAGGTGTAAGGGTAGTTGTATCACTGAAAGTGGAGCTGAGGGTGAAATATTGAAGAAAAGTACAACGCATTTCCATACTCCTGATTCTGTGAAACCGGAGGTGTATAAAATTAGATACAATATTAAATGGAGGGCCAATCAATCCATGGAGGACTCTTGTAAAGTTGTGTCTGAAGTTTTGGCAACCACATCCACAGAGGTTGCAACTGAGCTGCCCAACACTAATGCTATGAAGCAAACTGTCATTAGAATACGTAATAAGGCAAATGCATCCACATTTCAGGACTTGAAAAGCATAAAGGATTTAATGGCGGATTTGCTGCCTATAAAAACTGGTACCTTCCTAATAAAACACAAGGGGGATGGTGGGCTATGCAACAATATTATGTTAATCACTACAGAGAATAATCTAAAGAGGTTATGTGCTGCACAATATTGTTTAATGGATGGAACATTCCCCATAAGCATTCCTGAATGCAAACAAATTTATAGTATTCACTGTCCACTGCCTGGGAGTGATCATCGGAAAATAATTCTGGTTGTATATGGGTTACCGTCAAGTAAACTGGAAATTTGTTATGACATCTTTTGGAGCAATGTACAGGCTTTATGTCAGGAATATCATGCAACACTAAACCCAAAGATGATCCTTCGTGACTTTGAGAAAGCAGCAGTAAATGCAATTGTACAGCATTTCCCAAACACAGCTGCAAAAGGCTGCTGGTTTCATTTTTGCCAAATTATTTGGTGCCAAATACAAAAATTACACTTGGCAAGTGAATTTGGGAAGAATATGTCCTTCTCCTTGCTATGCAAGCAAATACCTGTGCTTGCATTTCTCAATCCAGATGACGTATTGCTCACTTTTAGCAGTACTGAAAATGATATGCCAGACATTGCTCAGCCATTGTGCAATTTCTTTAAGGAAACATATATATTAGGAAGACCTAGGAGATATGGGATGAGGGGGTGCACATAAGAAAGGATTCCACCTCTCTTCGATGTTGCATTTTGGAATCAACATGACACTTGTGCAGAGGGTATCCCCAGGTCACAAAATGGTGTTGAGGGCTGGCATAGATGTCTCCATAGCCTACTTGGCAGAAAAAAAACTATTCCTTCTGGATGTTCTCCATGCGATTCAACTGGAGCAGAATGACATAGCATAGCTAGAGTCTAGATTGTTAATGTATGCCCCACCATCACCTAAATGGAGGCATCTGCAAGAGAAAGAAAATACATTTGAAAAGCTACTATCCCAGAGGGATATTCTCACTTGGAGGGGATTTGTTGAGCTTAAAGCAATCAGCAAAGGAGCAGAGCCAGTACAAAGAAGATCAAACCAATCCAATTTATTGAGACAGATTTAGCACTTTCGTCAGAATGTATACACAGACTTCTTCAGAAACAAGTGAATCATAGTACATTCCACATTTAAATACCCCACCAAAAAAAATCACATGACTAACACCACACTTAATTGGTTAATTAATGAATGCGTTTAAGACACACACCCTAAAAACATGCATGTTACAGTCTTAAAAAATAAGAAAAGTCAGTTACTAATTGTATATGTAAAAAAATTTGTTACACATATAAAAAACTTATAAAACATAAGAATGAAGTTAGTGCACACAAGCAATAGAGGCATTATCATTTAACCCAGGGTAGACATAAGCATTAATCTTGATCTGCCATCTGAGTTCTTTTAACTCAACCAAATCATTCCAAAGACCATCCCTGACAGTCTTAATAACAGTGTCTATACCTACAAATCCAAACTGATGGCTAGGGCTACCAGAAAAATGCTTGGGCAATGCATTGTTACTATTAACTTTCCTAATATCCAAAATGTGCTCATAAATGCACTCTCTGAATTTTCCTTTAGTCTTTCCAATGTAAAACAGTTGCATTGTTGACAGAGAGCCAAATAAACTATGCCAACAGTGTTACAATTACAATAGAACTGTGTCCTGATACAAACACCATTCACATATACCTTGTCAAGCTCAATAAGATATTTGCAATAGTTACATGTCCACATTTGTGGGTACCCTTCTTTTTGGAAGAGATCAAAACTTTACAGTCGTCAGGAAATTCCAAGATCTCTCATTCCTTTCCTACACACCATTTTTATACCACATTGAAATACATCCTTAAATTCATTAAAACAAGTTAGTATCTGCCAATGTATATTTAAAATCTGATGGATGTACCTACACTCAGGAGTATATTTTGTGATAAATGACAAAGAATAGTTGGCTTTAACTGGTTTAACACCCATTTCAGCTGTACCTGTTGCAGGACAATTATCACCGACAGCACAAAGTAAAGGTCTATAAAAAACACTACCCCCTTTTGGTTTAATTTCAAAAAAAGACTGCCTCATCCAGTTCTTTAGGGTAACCTCTGCTGAGAAACATGTATGAGTTTTTGCTTCCACCAAAAAAGATTCATCCTCAGTAGTTATCCTACTTAAACGTATAAACTGGGCCTTAACGATTCCCTTTTTCTGGTGTAAGGGATGGCAGCTGTCATAATGCAGAAAACAGTGTGTGTAGGTTTTCTATAAATGCTGCTAACAAATCTTTTGTTGACATCATCTCTGGATAGCTTAACATCCAAATATGAAATATAGGTCTTACTGTATTGTATAGGTAAAGATGAGAAAATCAGTTGTCTCTGTTCAAAAATTCAATAAAAAGTAAACTGACTTCAGAATCTCTCCAAAAATAATTATGTCATCAAGGAAACACATGTAAAATGCCCAAGGGGGAGTGGTCCCAAAATTGTTTAACACATCTGAAGCCTTAAGACTGGTATCGAGTGAGTGACCAGTCAAGTAATCGGAGTGGTTTCAACAGAATATTTGTTTCCAACATGATGTTCCAAGGGGTAACCTTACTTTGTGTGACTCCACTGAAAGTTTAAAAGACAAACTACTTAAAATTAGAAAGTTACAGGTTGAAAACGGTTATTTTATGGAAAGCATCAAGGTGCTGAGAATTCCTAAGGGTTTACAGCATTGGAAATACCCTAACGGTCATGTGTTGAACTCTCATTTACACACAGAATTAATCAAATTATTTGATCATCAGGGTTGTGAACTTTTGGAGGTTTTAATTAAACACAATCAGAAGACGATAGACGTATTAATTCACGAGGCTACGGAGTTGGAGAAAATTATCCATGGAAACTTGCTCTTTGAACAGTATAAGGAGAATTTTGTCAGCATGTTTTCTTCTGTTGACAAAATCATTGGGGATGTTCAACTTCAGAAGGTAAAGAAATTTGAGCATGACAGGCTTGACTATTTGAAAGGATTGGTTTGTCCGAAGCCCTCGGTTACAGTGGTAACACCCAATGAACGTGCAGATAGTTCCAGCCATGATGACAAAGACATTGCACACACTGATCTGGCCCCTTTAGGCCCAAATCTCCCCAGACGCTCGGAGAGGATCCAGAATCACAACAATCAACAGAATGTATCAAGGGGAGACATGAACAGGAACGGGAGGCCGTGTATGTCAGAAATGGAGGAGAATGGATCAAAATCATGTCCGTTGAATGTGGATTTGAGTGTTGAAAACTGTTTTTCACCTGTTTTTAATGGGTCTATATTAGATTAACGAAGTTTCAGAACTTAGAATACCATATGATCAAAGTTCTAAAACTTCATAAATCTTAAAAAAAAAAAAAAAAAAAACCCCGAACAAACGTAACTGTTTAAGCAGGGAGCAAGCCCCCTGCATCTCCCACACCCCCCGCTACTTAAATATACCAACTCTGTGATAGCGCTACAGTGTAGGAAAAGGAAATCTTCCCTTTCCGTGCCATTCTCTGCTAAAGTGCGATCTTGGAGTTGGTATATTTAAGTAGCGGGGGGTATGGGGGGGCGCAGGGGGGCTTGCCTTCCTGCTAAAACACTTTTAATTTACTTTTTTTTTTTTTTTAGATTTTTGAAGTTTCAGAACTTCGATCATATGGTGTCGACCATATGGTATTTAAAGTTCTGAAACTTTGTTAATATAATATAGACCCGTTTCTAATGATGACGACCTTCATGGCTTAAACATTGTTCAAAACACGCAAAGTGACTTTTTTATTTTTAACTATACAAGCTATGTTTTTGATTCTGACACGGCAGACTTGTTATGTAAGGGTTTTAATTTTGTCCCCAAGTCACACACTAGAATAAATGACTTGATTATTGATTTGAAGTTATTTTTACAAAATGTTAACTTCAAAGTGTTATTTAAAGACAAGTTTGTTGCCGATTTCATGGATGATTTTAAAAGAAGCAGTATATTCAATCCACCCCTTCCCCTCCCCTTCCTCTACTTATCTTTGAAAAGTTATGTGACTTTGATTTTAGGTCACACACGGTTGGTTGGTAGCCTTTCAGCATGTGAAGTCGATCTTTTGAAGAAGTTGTGTAAGAACAGGACTAATCAGGTGATGAAACCTGATTTGGGGGGGGGGGGTTGTTATTATGAATGGTGACGATTATTTAAACAAAATGTTTTTATTCTTGAGTGACAATTTTTTTTATGAAGAGACTCCACTGAATATGGTGAATATAGCATACGCCAGAATAGACTGGTTGCTTCAGGACATATTGGACCAAGGTCAGACTGACTTGAGCACTTGGTTTTTTTTTAGAGGTTAAATTCCTGATTATTCCCTTTATTTTTGGTCTACCTAAGACACACAAAGATTTGAGAGACCCTCCCTTTGAGGCCAATAGTTAATGCCTCCAAGTCCAAAACTCATTCTGTGGCTAAATATCTGGATTTGAAACTCAAAAATGTGTTAAATGGTTATTCACACACCTGCAAAGATTCATGTTTTTTTAAGGCAGGTATCACAATTGAATTATGATAATGAATATATTTTTGTACCACTGATGTTAACTTTGTTTAATGTCATCCCTCATGACATTAGACTTGAATGGTTCCACGATTTCTTAGTTGAGTTAGGGGTATTTTCCAACAATGAAATAAATGCTTTGGACTTATTTATGGAATTGGTCTTGAATGTTTTCACTGATGGGCACTACTTCCTTCAAAGGAAAGGTGTGGCAATGGGGGCAACATGTGCCTCCATCTTTGCTAACATCATAATGCTTCAATGGGAGAGGATATCTGTATTAAACAATTTTGGGACCACTCCCTTGGGCATTTTACATGTGTTTCCTTGATGAATTATTTTTTGGAGGGATTCTAAAGTTAATTTATAACTTTTTATTGAATTTTTTAACCAGACTTCTGATTTTCTCACCTTTGCCTATATATATAGTAAAACCTACATTTCATATTTGGATGTTAAGCTATCCAAAGATGTTGTCAACAAAAGATTTGGTAGCAACATTTATAGAAAACCTACACACTGTTTTCTGCATTATGACAGCTGCCATCCCTTACACCAGAAAAAGGGAATTGTCAAGGGTCAGTTTGTACGTTTAACTAGGATGACTACTGAGGCTGAATCTTTTTTGATGGAAGCAAAAACTCTTACTGACATGTTTCTCAGCAGAGGTTACCCTAAAGAACTGGTTGAGGCAGTCTTTTTTGAAATTAAACAGGAAAGGGGTAGTGTTTTTTATAGACCTTTACTTTATGCTGTTGGTGATAACTGTCCTACAAGAGGTACAGCTGAAATGGGTGTTACACCGGTTAAAGCAGAGTATTCTTTGTCATTTATCACAAAATATACTCCTGAGTGTAGGTACATCCATCAGATTTTAAATACACATTGGCAGATACCAACTTGTTTTAATGAATTTAAGGATGTATTTCAATATGGTATAAAAATGGTGTACAGGAAAGGAATGAGTTTTAAAGAGATCTTGGAATTTCCTGACAACTGTAATGTTTTGGTCTCTTCCAAAAAGAAGGGTACCCACAAATGTGGACATTTTAACTACTGCAAATATTGTATTGAATTTGACAAGGTATATGTGAATGATATTTGTATCAGGATACATTTCCACTGTAATTGTAACACTGTGGGTATAGTTTATTTGGCCATCTGTCAACAATGCAACTGTTTTTACATTGGAAAGACTAAAAGAAAATTCAGAGAGTGCATTTATAAACACATCTTGGATATTAGGAAAGGTAATACTAACAATGCCTTGCCCAAGCACGTTTCTGGTAACCCTAACCATCAGTTTGGGTTTGTAGGCATTGACACTGTTATTAAGAATGTCAAGGGTGGTCCTTGGAATGATTTGGTTGAGTTAAAAGAACTCAGATGGCAGATCAAGCTTAATGCTTGTGTCTACCCTGGGTTAAATGATTATGCCTCTGTTGCTAGTGTGCTCAAACTTTGTTCTTATGTTTTATAAGTTTTGTGTAACAATTTTTTTTGCATATACAATTAGTTCACTGACTTTTCTTATTTTTTAAGAATTTAGAATGCTTGTTTTTAGGGTGTGTGTCTTAAAGGCATTAATTAACCAATTAAGAAAAGTCAAAAACACACCAGTTGTTCACGGTAGAGGTGGTTCCAAAACTTTAATAAAATAGTAAAAATAAAGAACAGGTAAGCGCTTTTGCATGTAGCTTCTTCAGACCTATTATCAAAGTAAAAACTCTAACCAGCTTTTAAGCACCTTGTAACAGTTTCATCCAATCAACTGAAAAAGCATTAGAAGTTGCTAAGCAACATGATTGCATTGAAAATGCCAATTAAATAAACTAATTATGTCTGCTTACATTCATATTCCTAAAAACAACTAAATGTTATAATGACTATAAAAATGCATATGCAATTAAATTAAATACTCATATCACCGATTACCTAATAATTCATAAAAACATTTAATCTGTTTCATAAACTCAATAAATAAGAAAATGTACATATTAAAATTGCATAACTGCTCAACTAGTGCGTGTTGATTTAAAAACAATCCATCTACTCTATCTCCTCTTTGTCAGCCTCTTTTTTAGGGGGTCTTGCTCTCAGTGCGGGTTGTATCGAAACATGTTCATTAAGGCCAGGGGATAATGTACCCCTAGTCTAAAAATCCATTTAATCTCAGCATGATATGTCTTATTAACTATACCCCCCATCCTAACATCTTGATCAAAACTTCCAATACTAAAAACTTGAAATTGTGTCCCTCAGCGGATGTATTCATGTGTTTAGCTATTGCACTATAGCTCATCCCTTTACGTGCATAATACAAATGGTCACGTATCCTCTCCCTTAGACGCCTGTTTGTCTTACCAACATAAAAACTGGGACAGGCTGTGCACTGTGCTAGATAAACAAGATTTTTAGTGTTACAGTCAGCTTCATGAAAATGTGTAAATATTTTTTTGCAAGTGGGATGTGTGAATGTCCTAGACTCAACTATATAATTGCAAAATGAACAATTATTGCATTTGACCGTACATGAAGAACTTGTTATCTCATTGCTCATGCTGTGAATATTCTGAGAAAAGCATAGTCTCTGGCGTAAATATTTCTTATTTTTGTATCCAAATCTTGGCCTATCACCCACTACCCCAGCAATATCTGCATTGGTTCCTAAAATAGGCCAATGCCTATAGATGATCTCCCTGATGTCCCTTTCATCACTCGAAAAAGCTAGGCTAAAAAAAGGGGGCATATTATCAACACTATCAGTTGCGGATGTTAACATTCTATGTTGCAAAAAATATGGTTTGCCTCTACTGTGCCTCCACATTCTGACCTTGTTTTGTGTATGATGTATCTTCTCCTCATGGTAGCCTCTGGATCTGAAGTCCGCATCTATCTGATTCAACCCTCTTTCAAAATTTTGATCTTTACTGTGTAGGAGACTAACCCTAAGGTTCTGACCTTCCAAAATGTTATGAAACACGTGACCCGGATGCATGCTGTTACTGTGCACGTATGTGGGTTGATAGCATTCTTTTCTAAATAGTCTAGTCTCAGTATTATTAGTTGCATCCTTCACTAGCAGAACATCCAAGAATTCAGTCTTCACATTCGACTGTTTGAATGTGAATATCAAAAAATTTGTGCTTGTGTTCAACACATGAACAGACTGGTATAGTTCTATCAACTCCCCTCTTCACAACATGAAAAGGTCGTCCACAAAACGTCTGTAGAAGGGCACATAAGCTCGACAGAGTTCAGACACATACATCACAATGTAGATTCACTTGTTTCTGAAGAAGTCTGTAGATGCATTCTAATGGGAAGTGCTGAAACTGTCTCAATAAATTGGATTGGTTTGGCCTTCTGTGTATTGGCTATGCTCCTTTGCGGATTGTTTTGGTTCTTGGTTTGTGGATTTGTTGAGCTTGTTGCCAAGCACTGCTCTTTCTAGATGGGATGCAGAATATTGACATTTTTATATTTCTTCACTGTTGATTTGTCTA